>NC_043994.1:8163912-8331412 GCF_902150065.1 Myripristis murdjan
GCTGTCTCCATTCCACCAACAAATCTATGATGGTCAACATTCTTACAACACAAGACCAAACCCCCGCAGATATCACCCTGGCTAAACTCAGCTGCCAGCTCATTGATGGCCAAGCACTTTTGATGGCACTTGGAAAACCACCAGACCTAACAACTTTTGGTGAATATACCCGCATGTTTTCCAACACAGCGCACAAGATGGGAGTGAAGTTTCAGAGAGTTGATGTAGTCTTTGACAGGTACCAAAAACAATCAATAAAAGCAGGTACAAGGATTAAACAAAAACAGCGCCACCAACTGATACGTCGTAAAATTAAAAATGAGTCAGTGGCTTTACCAACAGATTGGTCCAACTTCATGGCACTTGAGGACAACAAAGCGGATCTTGCTCTTTTCCTCTCAAACCATCTCATCAAACACAGCTCAAAAAGAGAACCTGTGATTGTACTGTCTGGGGGGTTTGTGGAGGCAACCACTGTAATGCCATCAGATCCCACTCTCACAATCTCTTCTCTACAGGCTGACCATGAGGAAGCTGACACACGTCTGATTTTACACTGCATACATGCTCACATGGAAACAATTGTTGTGTCAGCATGAGATACAGATGTATTCCTTCTGCTTCTGGCGCACTATGAGAAAATGCAATGTGAATATCTCTATACGAAGGCTGGCACCTCAAAGGCTCCAAAGTATTTGCCAGTGCATGAGATTCATAAGTTGCTTTCTGCTGATCAGTTACAAACTTTACTTGCTTTCCATGCTGTCACTGGTTGTGATAGTGTGTCTCAGTTCAGTGGTCACAGTAAGAATACAGCCTGGCAGGTGTTCCTCAATCATCATACTGATCTTGGCCTTGGGAAGGGCCCTATAACAGAAGACATACTGAGGTCAACTGAGGCGTTCATCTGTAAGATCTATGGTGTGCCTGAGGTTGACGCTGATAAATCAAGAGTCAAGTTGTTCTGTATGGGTCATTCACAAGAGACTCTACCACCAACCTCTGATGCAGTAAAATTCCACATCATGCATGCTCATTACCAAGCCACTGTCTGGAATCAAGCTCACATGTCAAACCCTGATCTCCCTCAAGTGACCGAAATGGGATGGATGAATTTGGATGACCAGTTAGTGCCGCATCTCTGCCACCCATTCCTAAAGCTTGCAAGGAGATCATCTCCTGTGGTTGCCTCAAGAGGTGTCACAGCCAACGCTGCAGTTGTAGGAAAAGTGGCATGCAATGTACGGAATCATGCAGCTGCAGAAAACTTGGCAACTCCTGCCAGAACACTGGAGAGGAGGAGGAGGAGGAGGAGGATTGGGAATAAACATAGCCTACATGTGCATGTCTGGCCTACCTCTCCACACCATGGATGTAAAAAATGTACATTAGTAAAAAAAAATAGTTAAAATTCAAATAAATAAGTAAATAAATAGTTAAAATATTGTAATCAACCTTGTTCCTAAACATATTTCAAGTAAATTCTTCAGAATACCATCAACCTGTTTCATGGTCCTTTTTTGTTCATGAATTATTCATTATGCAAGACAAAAATTTTAACCATGTACATTGATTTCAAGCATTTTCTGTAGTCTTGATCTTAGATCTGAGCATGGCATTGAATTCCCCATATGTGAAAACCTATAAAAGCGCATTACATTCAGGTATTTACCTTGTACAGTCAAAACGATAAGTGATTAATTAGATTTCGACCTTGCAGCGGTGGTCATTTTGGATTTCTCCATTTTGAGGCATTATGGGACATTTTTGAGCCTGGCATACAGAAGATTTGATTTCAGCACCCTTCAAAACCCCCAAAAACGTTGTATGCCAAAAATTAACATGATTTGCCTTTTCATTTAACTTTTTTTGAAAATTGACCCTGACTATAGTCACCGATACCAGCTTTTCCAAAGGTATCTTTTTGTCGGCAAAAAACCTCTTCACTGCGGTATAGATGTCAACTCCCCTTGTAGTTGTCTTTAGGGGCAGTAGTGTCAGGAGTTCTTCTTTGGTAGAGAAATCATCAAACACCATCTGGATGAAGACCATCAGTTGTGCTGTACTGCTGTTGTCTATGGACTCTTTGCACTGGATGCTAAACCACTTGCACCTCGCCAGGTCCCAGTCCAGCTGCTCGGTCAAGTTCCCGGACATAGCCGAAACTCTTCTCACCATTGTACTTGCCCCCAGTTGGACATCGGAGAGAGTGGATATCCATTCTTCTTGTCTTCAAACACAGTGTTAGCAATTAGCATCACTGCTTCTTTGAAAACCTCCCCGTCTGAAAACGCCTTCTTCTTTATCAAAAAATGTGCAGCTCTAAATGAAGCTTCAGTTGTTTTTTGGAAGTTTTTCTGGTAAAAAAAAAAAGACTGCTGTTTGGTCAAAGCTGCCTTTAACTCGCAGGACCTCTCCGCCCGTAGTGCGCTGCCTGGCAGGCAGTCAGTATGGTAGCTTTTGTGGCACGTACTGAAGTGTCTCTCCACATTGTACCACTTTGCCGTAACCACTTTCGCCCCGCAAATGAGACACACACAGTTTTCTTTCACTGTAGTAAAAAAGAACTCTTCCTCCCACTCACTGTGAAAATGATAAGTTTTCTTTCTTTTTTCTGCCATTTTCTACGGTGTAAAAACCACCTTTACGTTCAGCCAGTCATCATCGCAGCGCCCTCTCACTCCTCTCAACTCTGACGTTTGTCATGCGCACACTGATCTTTGAACCCGACTAAGAGTTTATGTAAATTAAATATTTTTATTTTATTATTTTTTTTTTATTAAATGTTCATTTTCAAATCTAAATTGCAAGTGTGATTAAAAAAGAATAGAAACACAATTAAATAAAATTTTAGATGGAGCTCATTGGTAACTAGTGCCATTTTTTTAATAGGCCTGCGGGCAACTCACGTATTCCCTACGGGCGACCTGGCGGGCACCGTGTTGGTGACCCCTGCCTTAGTAATAATAATATAATAATAATATAGAGCCATAAGTCACAATGACCAAACAGCCCTCTTGAGATAGTTCTGTACCAAGGGTAATCAGGGAGCTGATACTACTTAGGAAGTGAATGAGTGTCACCCGTTCTCAATCAGGGTGATTACAAGGTGAGGCAAAATCAGAGGGAGAGGCTCACACACTACAATACTTAACAGTGTGTTTAAGTCCCATCTGTCTGGAGTGTATATGTGGCTAAGTGTGTGAGTTCTGCGTAGCATGAGTGTGTCTATGTTCCTGTCCTCTTTCTCGGACACAGGTGCAGTGTTTCTACCTGGCAGCTGGATGTGGGCACCACTGAAGCTTCTGTGGACCTTTGCACTGGAAGGACACCTCCATCTCATCGTGTTTCCCGTGGCTTCACCTGTTTCTGACATTGTTGTGCTCTGTTAACTGTCATGTTCCTGTTCTTCCACTGTCATGTTACTGTCCCTTCCCAAGCGTGTTTGTTTTGAAACAGCGGATAGAACAGGCGTGGGGCTAAAAGTAAAAAAAAAATCCCTTTTCATGCACTACACTACCAGAGAGGATTTCATACAACTTTGTGAGTGTTGGGTTGTACACCTCTGTGTTTACAAGGTGTTGAAATATCCTGATTTCATTAATTATTTGTAAAAGTACAATAAAGTAAAAGTAAATCAGGTAATTTCTTTCTGGTGCAGGGTTACCATGCAGATCTAGTTTCTAAAGAAAGAATTAAACCATGAAGGCAAAGTAAAATCTGACAATAAAAAAAGCCTTATCATTTAAATACACGTGTTTCCTCTTTTACATTTATTTCTCATGTTAGGTTTGCTTTTTATTCATTTTCCATGCCATATGCAGCCCTGAAGACCATTTGATCCGGCTTGCGAGGCAATTCATACAAAGTAATAGAATTCAAAGTAAAGCTTCCAAAATAAATAATAAAAAAGCAACTCTAAAATGGTCTAGGCAGCGATTACTTTTTCTTCTGAGATTAAAGAAAATCACATAAAACTGTAAGTAGACCAACATGTCCTTCCAGTTGGTGTATGTAATGGCATGTAATGTAAGCTTCAGTCAGAACAGAGCAACTCATTAACCAGACTGAGTGTGGGCTCCAAGTTACATACGAATATCCACCCTATGGCAGGTAATACAAAACATCCTGCTGCAACCACCCAAACATGCCTGCACATTTTTTCCTATTGTTTTTTCAGCTCAAAACATAAATATGCATTTATGTGCACCAATATCACAAAAATAATCACAAAAAAAAATCACCTGCGCAGTTTTACTGTATTTCTGGAAAAGAAAGTTTTCTGGATCACTGAAAACCCTTTAAGGTATAAGGCGTGGGAGGATGGTGCAGGAAAACCATTAAGGACACATGTCTAAAAAATACAAGCAAGGCAAGAACCACACATGGGAGGTCAGAAACCGTTATTACAAGGTTATTACATAAAATCTAGTCTATGAAAAAAAGTCTTACAAGAAGATACATGCTCTGCTCGCCAAAAACAAACTGACATCTGCATGCAGAGGGATGACAGATATGAACTCTGTGGCAGGGTGGGTGGCCTTTTTTTTTTTTTTTTTTTTTTTAATCTCTGACACACAGCTTGCCAATTAGCTGAATAGGTTCTTTTTTAAACTTACTATTTAGCCATCATTACTTGAATTATGAAATTAATGAATTTCTTACAGGAGGCAATAGCTTCAACTGAGATAGTCTTCAACTGTCTGCAGACAGTTATTCCAACAGCTCAAAGTTTTGAAGAGCTCTGGTCCAGACTGTGTCTGCAGAAGAGCATTTCAGTGCTGTTCTGAGAAACTCCTTTGCATGTGTTATTTGATTTTTGGAAAATCAGTTAAGCTGCAGAACATCCCTGTCCTACTGCTTTGCCTCTGGAAACATGTATGTTCCGTTACCTCGGCCAAAAGTGGAGACATGATGACCCAGGCTGGCACTGCTCCATCCCTCCACGGACGCTCTCCGTGGTGCTGAAGAGCTTGGCTGCCACAGATCAGCCACTATTAGAAGTTGCACATTAGGAGTGTTATGTTCCTATTAACATCTCATGTGATGCTGAGGTGTGAACTAGTTGATGGGTATTTAACTCTGTTTCTCCATTTTTTTTTTTCACACTTTTTTGCAGTTAGAAAACTACCTCTGTGCCTTGTTTTTGGTCTTAGCTGCCATGTTTTTTTGGCAGTGGACATTTGTGTTCTGCCACAGCCATTCTGAACTACTGGTTTTTGTTGTCTCCCTGAGTCAATAACTAATTAACATTTTTCACTTACCTGATCTTTGAGTCCAGTCCTCATCTCTTCACTTGAATCCATCAGTGATCATTACAGATATAGGTTGAGTCTTGTGAGAAGATGTCTAGAATAAATGCCTAAATTTGACAATAAGAGAACCAGGGGCACATTCATCCCCAAGGCAAGTAGATTAGCACAAAAAAAAAAAAAAAAAAATATGCAGCCTCTTGCAGCTGTGCAAAATTCTGTATTTTGCAATAATTTGACATATTAATACCCTGTTTGCTCTTATTAGCTGACATTTGTATGATGTATGTTGGTGATTTGTGTTTTTAATTATGTGTTCTTAGGATGTATATTCTTAAATCCTGTCTTCAAACAATATTTTATGATATATGAACAGTAAAAGTTTGAGATGAATTGAATTGGAGAAAAGAGAAGGGAAGATGAAATGTTTTCACATTTTCTGCATAATCAAACCAAATCAAACCACACCAAAAAATAGCAAGTTTTTTTCAGTAGTATATTACAGGAGTAGTTGCCTTAAGGCTACTGTTCCCTTCATAATCAATCAAAGTTGAGTTTTGACAAGTATAAGATGCGAGAACAAATAATAGGCCTGTCCATTTTCAGTTTAAGGGAGGACTCAGTGGGGAACTTAACCAACGAAACAAAGGCTTATGTTAGCTGAAATTAATCAATGTACTTTTACAGAGACACACACAAAGAAATGGAGAAGGGGAGACAGAATCTCAGAGAGAGAGAGAGAGTTAGAGAGAGAGAGAGAGAGAGAGAGGAATGAGTGGCAGTGAAACAGAGCCAGTTACTTTTACTGCAGACCTTTGGCTTCCTCCAAGTTGGCCTGTTGCTGGCTTTTACCTTCAGCACCATGGCCAGCTCTCAAGTCTGCAGACTTTCAGAAAGTGTAGGAAAAGATCGCAGAAGACAAAAGGCTTTGTTGCCCATTTGCTAAAAGACTCTTGCATAAGCCCTCACCCAATCATAACCCTAACTTTATAGCGAAATTAAACATTGGTAGAGTGGTGGGTTGTATAGTTACGTAGACATGATGTGAGTCCACATGGTGGTGAAATCTCCTCAGTACTTGCTCTGTGCTCCCCTGGGCTGTTAATCCACAATACTGGATTTCTGTCTCTTCATTCTCTTCCATAGCATAGCTAGACAGGTCCTAAAATAACATTATTAGCTCAAAAGCAAATGTAAAAAATCTGATTATGCCAGTATATATGTTCCATTCATTTCTCTCTGTACAATTACAATAATTTGTGAAAGTACCATCAGGTTGTTTCTTCCTGGCACAAGGCTACTACATGGAAGTTTCCTGTGAGTGCTACCTGCCAGATGTACTTTCTAAATCACATAGGAAACAAGAAGAGAAATGTTTAATTTCCCCCAAAAATGGGTACCAGGACATCTTGTATAATCCCACAATCTACCAAAGTAAAATTTTACCTTAAGTAAATTCTGACTTTAAGTCAGTGACCAGACACAGTGCCCACATGGAGCACAGCCTGCCAGGGACCTCTAATCGCCAAAGGCCCCAGTTGTTCATCGTCTGGTTATATGGTGGTATTTCATATATGAATCTTGACTGCTGAGTTGACACATTAAACAGACACAGACAAATAGTCTTTGTTATTTCAGGTGGCCAAGACACAGTCTGTCTCATCATCTGTTCAGTCTTTTAATCGTTATGGCATTCTACCAATACATGGGCCTATCTATCTGTACTGCTACAACATAATGGAGATCTTGACACCAAATGGGAAAAATAAAAGCAAAAATATTAAAGAATTGTCTCCTCACAGACACAGGTGTCTGCTCAGATATAGGCTAAGAACTGTTCTACAGCTGTTCTAAAATTGTTCAAATCACCAAGCATTATTTCATTTATACTGGAGGGGAAATATTTGTGTGAAAATGTATAGAAAATAGAATTGCTATTTAGGAGGAAATTTAAAATTTTATCAAAGAGTAGTCAGTGAGGGTCTACTTCATAATTTGAATTCTTCTATTTCCATTCATTAGGAAAAGGGAACAGGGAGAAAGGGTCCCATAATTTTAATTTCTTTAAAGTTTTTTTTGTTTGTTTGTTTGTTTTGTTTTGTTTTGTTTTTTGAGTTACTGATTAATGTACCATACATGTTTGGGTTTGCTTGTATACATATTTTCATTTCATTCAGCATGAGACTGGTGTAGGGGGGCCCACATGAAGTTGCTGCCCGAGGATTCCATGGTTCTATGATCCAGTCCTGGTCAGGGAGATAAATTGTCCCTAAATGGTTGAATCTATACTTTTTCAAGGTTTTCATTTTATATGGGACGATTTCTGCTGTTGTTTATTTAGCGCTGAACTGTAGAGTAAATTAGAATATTCTGCAATAAAGTGCTGAGACGGAGACCTACAATTAGATTAGTCTTAAACATTCTATTTGTGCAACAATTTCTTGTGAATCAGATTACTGTGAAAATAAACTATGTTATTCTTGCTTTTGCCAATGACCCTCTGACACCCATTCAAGGACATTTGGAAGTCCCTGAACCCTAGTGAGAGAATCTCTACTCTAAAATGAGCCCTTTTGTTTCCAGCATAACTTTCCTCAGTCTCCTCTGTTGAATTGGTGCAGGTATAAAAATGTACATACTTTACAACTAATCGTCAACTGTATTTTTTTCAGCCGAAAACACAAAATATGCAAAAGAACAGTATGTACAAGCACAAAACCTTCTGGGCCCCGCATGACCCAGCTACACTATGCAGTGAAGGGTTACGACCATTTGGTGGCGATACCACCAAACACTACCCAAGGCATCTGTATCAGAACCACGTACTGATTTAACAGAGTAACTGTTCTCAGATTAGAAAATGATGAAAAACATTCAAGAGTTGTTTAGGCTGCAAAAGCCACTGGAAGTTACAGAAACTTTTTTTTTTTTTAAATTGGAGGAAGGACAATTGCTTTCTTTGTTTTAACAGTAAAAAATTGATGCTTCCGACTGCAAACAGCAAAATGTTAGACGGAAAACTGAGGCAAACCTGGAGTGCAGCTTCCTCACCTTGATTATGTAAGAAAGATCGACCGCTGATAATAAAAGTGTCCTCATCAATTAAGGTATACAACGACTTTGCGAAACTCTTTACCCCCTCTTTAAAACATTGTGATTAAAGCTGACATTGGAAAACCGTAGCTACAGCCTAATTAGCTCCATATGAATATGACAGATATATACAATTCAGTTTATCCTGAGACAGGTTATTTGTACAGTGGTAATAATTTTCTTTATCCTGCGACAGCCCATACTTTCAGTCATCTTTTTTCCGCCACCCTCCATCTCTTTCGCTGTCTTTGTGTGTGTGTGTGTGTGTGTGTGTGTGCGCGCGCGCGCGCGCGCGCGTGCCTTGAGGGGGGCACGCATTATAAAACAGTGAATGTAGAAAGATTTTTGGAGTTGACAGCATTTGTTCACTCTGCGCAATTACGCACGGCGGCCATCCTTGGATACAATTTTCTATCCAGACACCGACACGGCCGAAACATTTTCACTGCACCGGCCTTCAACGAACTCCGAACAGGCCTAGAACATTTTACTTTCAGCATACGAAGCTCACTCAAATTCTAAATATTAAACAGCTAAGGCTATGCAATATGCCTTTTGACGTCACGCGTCAACTTTTCTGATATATGCGCACACTGCGGTTACATCTCATCACGGCTGCACATCAGGCAGAGGTGTGGGATGATAACCAAGTGTGGCCACAGAAAAGAGAAAATAAAATTGTATTTTATAGGTCAGGTATTTTGGGAATATGCCTGCGGCGCGCCACGTGCGTAATGACGAATATGTCTCTAAAATAGAAGAATGAACGTGCTCAGCCTTTAGGAAGGGAAGGAGCGCATGTCAGAGTAGTTCACGCTAATAGAGGATTGTGCAGGGATTCATCATTTTTTCACACCAACAGAGGCACATCTGTGCGTCAATGTCTCCACCGGACGGGTCTCCAAGCCCATGGATAAAAAGGAACCGGAGGCAGCAGAATGGTTGTTGTGGGAGCGACTAACGGAACGTTCGGCGGTGGAAACATGAGGTCGTTCATGATAGAGGAGAGAGCCGGTGGC
The DNA here is from genome assembly GCF_902150065.1 of Myripristis murdjan. NCBI lineage: Eukaryota > Metazoa > Chordata > Actinopteri > Holocentriformes > Holocentridae > Myripristis > Myripristis murdjan. The sequence continues at coordinate 8,173,277 of NC_043994.1, forward strand.
GGAGATCCCGGGGGCTCCACCAACATGATGATCTCGGAGGCTCTTGCGCCCCGGCTGCTGAAGATTGCGCAGGACGCCGCAGAGGCTGCTGCAGCAGCGGCAGCGACAACTTCTCCATCCACCTCCAGTCAGCCGCTGGTCATGGAGACGAACGGGACCCGGTGCGGCGAGCAGATCCTGAGCTACGGCAGGGTGGAGAAAGTCCTGATCGGCGGGGTCCTCACCATGCTCACACTGTCCACCATCTGCGGGAACTTACTGGTGGTCATCTCCGTGTGTTTCGTCAAGAAACTGCGCCAGCCGTCCAACTACTTGATAGTGTCACTGGCGGTGGCAGACCTGTCCGTGGCTCTGGCCGTGATGCCGTTCGTCAGTATCACGGACCTGATCGGCGGTCAGTGGATTTTCGGCCAGTTTTTCTGTAATGTTTTTATCGCCATGGATGTGATGTGCTGCACAGCGTCTATTATGACACTGTGCGTAATCAGCATTGACAGGTGAGTGTCCAGACAAACTTCTACTTACCGGGTTGGAGATTTTACGCATTAAAGTGAAGGGTTTCATTCCCAAACGCAGTATACTGGGAAAATGAAAATCATAAATAGTAAAGCTATCTGAACGCGATTCATCATTATTTAAAAAACAAAACAAAACAAAAAACAAAAAAATACATATTCAGATAAATGATATTCATTAGAAAGTTTTGCTTTTATGTCAGCATTTTATCAAAGTATTTGCACATCTGTAATTTGGCATAAACGGCCCACAGTATGAAACGGATACCTTCATAATTACAACATACAGTATTTGAGGCATTTTTAATTCATATCTCTAAGAGAACTTTTACCGCCACAATACGCAATATAGTATCGTTGCTCATCTTTTTGTGTATCCTTTGTAAAATAAATAAATAAATAAATAAATAAGAAATATTGTGAATATACTGCATCTTAAAACATAATTCTAACACATTTTACACCAAAAGAAACAAAAATAAAGAATGAAAAAAAAAAACAAAATACCAGCCACCTAACGTCCTTCACTGACCGTCGGTCATCCCACTAAGACGCATGGAACATGGGATTTTCAGCAGTGAGGTCAGAGCGCAGGGGATCAAGGAGGGGGCTGGTGTGTGTGTGTGTGTGTGTGTGTGTGTGTGTGTTTGAGAGGGGGGTCTTGCTCAATGACCCTTCGACAAGGACACACGCACTGGCTGATACGGGGATCGAACCTGAGACCTTTCGGCTAAGGTTCTCCAACCACCCAGTCACCTTGCCACCAGGCCCTGCCCTACTCTTCATTGTTCCAGTTGTGCTTTATGCTCCGTTGTGCTGTATGTTACTCTAAATGTGACCTTACATGACACATCACCAAAATCTGAGCTCTACCTCTGGTCACAGTCAGGGTAATAAAATGATTTCGCTGTGCATGCTTAGCGAACTTAGACTGAGTTAACAGACTGAAGAGGAATCCTGAAGCTGCTAAAACTTATTTTTAACTATGGTCACGCTGTCAACTCCAAGTGCTTTTATGACTTGGGTGGAATATCTTTGTTTTTTTACCTTCAGTTTATCCAGTGAAATTTTGCTGAGCATGAGCATAACTATTTGCTGCATAGGTCATTTTACCCACATTTATTGCCTGTATTTAACAGAGAAAGGTCTGCTGTGGACACCTGCTTTTTTCCACACAATGCCATCTGGGAGCTGCCCTAACCGCAGTTGGGGATTAAGCTCCTTGCTCAAGGGTAAATTGATGATGGTGAGGAGGAAGCTTCACTGGTTTCGAGGGCTTAATTAGGAAAGAAAATAACTGATGATATTTAACTAACCCTTAGATGCATAACAGATTGGAACTTACACTCTTTCATGCCTGGGTCAAAAATGACCGATATTAGACACAATGTCCTTTTCAATCAAGTAAGATGATTATTTCCATCCTTTTTGCTAAACTATATAAAAGAAATATTTGATGTGCACAAGAATGATTTATAATTGAAATGCGGTTGTCTGTGTGGCACATTTTAAAGTGTATTTAACTAGTAGATATCCCATCGTATGGGCTTCCAAACTAATTATGATCTTAGGCTGCAGGTCAGTGGCCTTGCGAAAATCTAAAACAAATGTCAAAGTAGCCTAAGCATCTCTCTCTTGTTGTCCTGTGTACAAAACATCCACAAAACCTATAATAATGTTAGCTAACTGTTTTGAAAAATGCCATATACTGTGAAAAATCATCTTCATAAGTGGTGATACTGCTGACGTTTGAAATATGGTCCAAAGGAAAAAAAAAAAAAAGGCTATGTACTTTAAACAGGAGCAAATGCTCTCATAAAATTCCATTGGAAATGCATAGGGGTCAGTTTTGACCCATTTGGGTCAGTAATGTAAGACAACTATTTTCTGCAAATTTTCTTAAACGGTGCCAAAAGTAAATTTAAAATCTAATGGGACAGTATTAGAAACAATACGGAGGGTCTTAATTAAACTGGGCTGATTTTGTTAGCCTGCTAACAAAATCTTTCATTTTGGCACATGTATCTTTCTCTGTAGGTACTTGGGCATCACCAACCCACTGACTTATCCTGTCCGTCAAAATGGCTGCTGCATGGCCAAGATGATCTTGTCGGTGTGGCTCCTCTCTGCTTCCATCACCCTCCCCCCTCTGTTTGGCTGGGCACAGAACGTCAACGATGGCAGAGTCTGCCTCATCAGTCAGGATTTTGGCTACACCGTCTATTCTACGGCCGTGGCATTCTATATCCCCATGTCAGTAATGTTGATCATGTACTACAGGATCTACCGAGCAGCCAAACTCAGCGCAGCCAAGCACACCATCACTGGATTCCCCAGAGAAGGGGAGGAGGGGGCAGGGGCTGCTCCACGTGTAGCAGGAGGAGGAAGAGGAGGGCAGGAGGCCCAGCAGCCAGGAGGAGCCGCAGAAAGAGCAAGTGGAGATGGGATGGAGGTGGAAGAAGAGGAAGAGGAAGCAGAGGAAGAAGAGGAGAGCTTGGACTGCGTGTCAGCAGCGCTGAAGCTTCATCGTGAGGTGGAAGAGGAGTGCAGCACACGCGTCTCCCGTTTGCTGAAAACTGGTGAGCACCATCAGCGCAGGAGGAGGAAAAACCAATCCATCTTCAAACGGGAGCAGAAGGCAGCCGCCACTCTCGGCATAGTGGTCGGTGCCTTCAGCTTCTGCTGGTTGCCTTTCTTCTTGGTGTCCACTGCCAGGCCATTTGTGTGTGGTGTGGAGTGCAGCTGTGTCCCCCTCTGGTTAGAAAGAACTCTGTTGTGGCTTGGGTACGCTAACTCCCTCATTAACCCATTTATCTATGCGTTTTTCAATCGGGATCTGAGGACCACCTACAGTAACCTGCTGCGGTGCCGCTACAGGAACATCAATCGGAAGCTGTCAGCGGCTGGCATGCATGAAGCTCTCAAACTGGTGGAAAAGCCAGACTCTGTTATATAGAGTTCTAGGTTTGCCAAACAGTGGTGCTACTGAGACCAATAGAGATACTGCTGTTAAAATGCTCACTGGGGGCTGGACTGCCACAGATGGCCAAGCTGCCAAGCTGGTTATTTCCCCCGACGCCTGCGATGGCATGATGAGGCATGATGTTGAAATTTACATGGATGCAACTATACATGCCAGCATACAGAACACGGCCACTGGTTTCTCTGATACAGATTCAGAGCGTACAAACCTACTAGCTTTTTAGGACAAACGTCTCATAAGGATTGGAGAGTTTGTTCAAGAGCTATGTATTCAAAACCTCTGAATAGTGGTTGCTATTCCAGTGTATTTACAGGTACTAAACAAGTATTGCTACCTTGGTGCATTCAAAACTTGGAACAATGGTTGCTACCCTGCCAAACAAATTGGCAGATCTTCCTGTGCACATAATGTTACAGGAATGGGTGATGGCTTTGCACACTGGCCCCCTCCTCAATTAACACAGGGGAAGGACAAACACAAGCTCACTAGCAAGTGTGTAGTATTTTTCAATTTAAGCCAAGGAAAACCATCCCAACCCACCCGAAAGTTGAATGAGGGATTACTGAAGAATTTTTTTTTTTTTTTTTTTTTTTTTTTTTTTTTTTTTTTTTGGAATGCAGCCAAATTGCCCACCAGGCTAGCATCCCAAATTCATAAAATTCAATCCATTGTCTATCATAACACATCTGTCCTTCACTGCTTCTGACACTGGTGTTTTCAGTGGCAGGCAATGATCAAGGGAGTGGTTGCTTGTAATAAAATAAGAACATGTGTAAAAATCATCTTACAATCAAAACAAATCAATGGCCGTACTGTTGGGGAGATAAACCTTGTTCCTGAGGTCAAAAGTTTCCCTCCTCTGAGTGTGTTGGACTGAGTGTGTATCATTTGGGAGGTATGTACTGTATATTATATGAAAGAACACGTTTTTTGATAATATTACTGTAAATGTGCCAAAATTAGCCAAAGAGGCTTACTTATATGTGCAATCTCTTTTTTCCTTCTACCCAATTCACGATCAGTGCTTTCTTGGAAGAAAAATAAAAGTTCCTCTCATTCCAAGTTATCAAAGGGATGGAGAATGAGAAGGTGATATATATTTATTCAACTTAAAGGACCGTACCACTGATTCTGCATGTTAAGCATAATATCCAGAAAATGTATATACTTTATATACCCATTTAAGCTAATCTTTTCCCGAAGCAAGCAGCTCCAATATTTTTCCTCCCTTTTCTCCAGCCATTGGTTTCCATTAATTCCACCATGATATGAAAACAAACTTTCAGAGACTTAAAAAGTTGCTTCACACCAGTATTCCATCACCGTAACAAAGTCCTCCACTTTAGTTTTCCTAAAAGCAGCTGCACTGTTGGGTTTTGATGACTTGAAATTGGGTGGAGTGAAACAGTTTCTCCACTGGAAAATAGTCTCCAGGGAAACATTTGTTTTACACAGCCAATTCAAATTCAGATTTGAAAATAAGGAGATTTTGATCATACAGTATGTTGTGAAAAGTTGGTTACCCCCACATAATTTGCAAATTGGCTGGTTGCAGTGTATATGGGGAAAATATCATAAATGGGCCAAACATATAAAATCACTGGTATGGTCCTTTAAACTTTAAGTATTGTCTTTTTCAACCAGGCAGCTTAGCTATGAACAATTGTACAATGACAAACTGGAAACAGGCTTTTAAGAGATGAAGGGCATTGTGAGGGATGATAAGAGAAAAGCCAGTGGGCTAGAGAGAAAGAGAGAGAGTGATAAAGGCCGTGATCATGTAGAGCTCTTTTTGAATGTGCCTGTCTTTTTTTCTGTCATTGTCAATGATTTAGTTTTATCACACACACACATCTCCTTTCAAACTATGCACCTTTTCCGGTACAGCACATTTTGTGGCGCTCCCATGGGCATGCCAAGTTGATCTCAATTTTAGCCAAGGTGCACATGATAGACTAATAATGATAAAATAATGATAACGCCCCCCGTGCCTTTGGAATGGGCTATCTTTCACATGTCTACTCTTATTTTCAGTGGCATTATACCCTCTTATGTGCTTACACGTAGTTGTCAAAGTATGTTGCATAGCAATGAGAACAATTTAATGCTCCTTATTCCCTTTGACCTTCTGCATACACACAAGTTTGAGCGAGAGAAAGATGCGTCCTATGTGATCATGGCCTCACAGAGACACCATTTATAGAGCAGCCGTTTGCAGAGAAATAGGATCTAATGTGTGTCACTGGTGTTATCAAGCAGACACCTCCCAGAGAGAGGAAGAGACTCAGCTTAGAATTTCATTATTGTAAAGCACAAGCTCAGTTCCAGAGCACTGAATTATAGCAGTGACAGTGAGTGCGTTTACATGAATATTAATATTACAATATGGTTAATGTTATGTCCTATGTTCAGTGCAATAACAGAGATAAGCTCTTACACTGAATATGAGAAACCGGAATATAACAGCTGGGATATGCTGACAGCCAGGATACTGAGGTATGTGAACCTCATATTCATATTCATATGTTCATATTCTTGGAAATACTCTCAATGTTCTGTTTTAAAGACCATCGATGGAAAGCGAGGGACTATATGTCACTGTGCTGCTCGGTCAGTCGGTCAGCAGTTAGGTCCAGAGCAGCATATATTGAAATCTGTAGTATTTGATGGATTCTCATAACATTTGGTGACAACATTTATGATGGCGGAGGATGAAATCAATCCATTTGGGTGACTCCATGACCTTCTCCCTAGCACCACCAGTAGGCCAAATTCTCAGTATTGCAATGAAATATCTCAAAATCTATTTGGTGGATTGCCAATATGCTTGGTGATAACATTCATGTTATCACTAAGCATAACATGAATGTTATGATCTGTCAGTTATGATAACCCCATGGCCTTCCTTATAGCGCCACCAGCAGGCTTTTTTTTTTTTTTTTTTTTTTTTTTTTTTTTTTTTTTAATTGATCACTAATATCTCAAAAACTCCTTGTGCAATGCCATGAAATTGGGTTGCAACATTCATGTTGGCTAGATGACAATACTTGTCAATTTTGGTGACCATATGACCTTTCCTGTAGCACCACCAGCAGGCCAAACTGTTGTTACAGTGGTAGTCGTGGGTGTGACAGTTCAAATTTATGAATGTTTTCTAGAGGATGAAACCTGGCAGTTTTGGTGTCTCCAGCACCAACAGCAGGCCAAACTGATGATATTACAGTGGAATATCTCCAAATCTATTTGGTGGATCGCCTTGACATTTGGTGACAGCATTCATGATGGCTAAAAGAATGAATCTGTCCATTTTGATGAACCTATGACCTTCCCTGTAGCACTACCAACAGCTCAAATTGTTAATGTTGCACACTAATATCTCAAAAAGTTTTTGCAATGCTTTGGTGACAATTTGGTGACAATGTTCATGTTGCCTAGAGGATGAAACCTGGAAATGTTGGTGAAATCATGACCTTCCCTCCAGCGTCAAAGATTTCTGGATATGCATGTTCATTTATCTTTAAAAAATATTGCTCATCTCAAGTCTAACTTTATGAATTGAGCTAGTTTCCAACATACTCTGTGGACGCACTCACTGAGCACCGAGCAAGGTGGAGTTTAGTGCCAATTCTCACTGCACTATTATTTTCCTCACTACTTTAGTAATGGAGTTTTTCTACTTTTCCACTGCACAAATTCTATACTGTACTCGTGCTGGGCCTGGGTCTGGTTGGGCACAGTATGGGACAGGATTAGTACTCTTTGGTTTTCCAGCGCAGTTTTGATGAAATGAAACCCTGTACAGAATACACATGTAACTATAGCAACGGCAATTTATCTACAAACAACAAAGTAAAAAGCATAACTGAGACAGATCGTTGGTTCTAAACCCAGAGTTGAGAGGGTCACAGGATGATTGGAGTTTTGTCTTTCTGATACATCCCCATCTCTTGAGAAATAGTCTGTAACTGAGGAATTAAGGCTGGCTGTGATAATTAATTAAAGCTGCTCTATGCATGATTTTTAAGTAAGAGTACACCCTTCTTAACTCTGAAATCACTGAGTTGGACTTTAGCAGGGAAGATTGTCTCACCCTCTTTATCTAAGATACAGCAGACTGACCTTCATTGAACAATGGAAATTCTGCTGTCAGTTGTGGTCACTGGCAGGAAATCCTCTCCACCAAGGAAGTGACAAAACAGCAAGTTTTCTCCACCAAGAATAAAGCTGACAAACATTAGATTTGATGCCTCTTTTGTCCTTTTGGTAAGAATCAATCCCAACCAACATGACTGGTTAATATGAGCGTATGAGCAGCTATATAATTTTCTGATGTTATATTACATATTTTAGAGAATTTAAACCCTTAAATTTCCAAAACATATTTCCCCCTGCCATTTGGAGCCACCAACGTGTGAAAGTGCCAACAGCAGCTTTAATGTCTTGAAAAGGGGTTGGGGGAGTTGAAACAGTTTGGCATCAGAATTCATTCTGTACATTCATGGGATCAGCAAGACATCACAAGTACAGGAATCTTTTTAGTTTTCGGGGGATTATGAGCCAAGAAGGTGGAGAGCCACTGATCTACACTTGCCCTGGGCTGGATGCCAAAGTGACAAAGTTCCATTCCTTCTTGCAGAACATCTGGAGAGTGGCTGACATTGGATTCAAGCCGGTGCATAGTGTATCGAAAACTTTTGAAGAGGCACAAATTCACTTCAGTATGTCCACAATGCAAATTAATAGAGAAATTAACATAGTTATTGCCAGCTTGACGATAATTGCATTTGGAAATATTCTCTGTGGTGATTAGTTAATCTCTGGGGTGTCATCTCATTTTAGGAAGGAACTAAATGAGGAAGCAGGAGGATGATCATGACATGACCTATGACACAATTACAGTCATGTTTAAATAACATTTTTATTATATCTGATAAGCATTTGATGTCAAATATCTGAGGAAGTGCAAAATCAAATTTGAATGGGCATGACACTGGCATGGGGATAAACCCACCATGCTATTGCCTCTTGGATCTCAACTCCCTATTTTATAGCATATGAATTTTTTTTTTATAGTCATATGTATTTCATTGGCTATAGGCCTCAGAGGTCATGTTGTCTTTTGTCTCTTTTTCAAGACTTCCAGTTCAAAAATCATCTCTGGGGGAAAGGAATGGTGTCTTCCTAAGACCTTCAAAATAATTCATGGCAGTTGGATGTTTTCTTGCATATGAAAAATGACCTCAACATGATCAGTGCACTTTTACTGCTATGGTTCAGTGGTTAGCTACCAATGTTGACCAACTGGACACAACATGAGTTATAGTGACACTCCTCCTCCTAATACTTTTGTTGAACAGAGATAATAGATCAACCAAAGAGATGTACAGGGTTGCTAGCTAACCAAGTATTTCTGGCTCTCATCACTGTTTGCATCAGTTGGTCAGTCAGTCAGCATTTAGGTCACATCTTAAAACACATCTTAAAATCTATTTAATGGATTGCCATTTCTGCCATTTCAGAGAATGAAATCTGTCAATTCTGGTGATCCCGTGACCTTCCTTCATGCACCACCTGCAGGACAATTTGTCAGCCCTACAACTAAAGAATCATAACTAGAGACAGGCAGCATATCCCCTGGGGCATTAAAGTGGTGTGACCCTAGCTGCTCACTGTGTCTGAGAAGGCCATGATTTGGGCCCCATACAAAGTGCTATAACTGTACTGTAGAAAAAAGGTAAATGCTAAAGAAAAAACATAACATAATCACAGGGATGTTGAGTCAATAGTGGTCCAAAGTCGAGGGGAGCCCCTAACACACAGCCTAGTTTGGGCCCCATACAAAGTGCAGTAAACAGCCAGAGTGGCAAGAGACATGGAACCGGCAGTAGCAGTGTTCAGTGGATCCAGTTCCATTTAAGCAAGATGATAAGATAAAAATATCCAAGTTTTAAACACCATCTTAAATCATGGACTATTACTGGGAGGATTATGGGGAAACAATCTGACTTCTGAGGCCCATTAGGCCAATAGGTGGGCATAAAAAAGGGGAGGAAAGTGGATACACTTTGTATACCTCCGTATACCCTCCACTACACCACCGCTGGTTGTATATTTAGACATTATTCATATACAGCCAATTCTCCAGTGGACCTGCATAATGGCTTGAGATGTGGGCACTAGCGATTTATGGAACAGCTGAAAAAGCCCCTTTGACCTTCCACCACACAAATGCTAGTCATGATCTTGGCTTTATCAGGGATTAAGAGATGCATGCGCGCGGGAACTACTTTTTGCCAGGGGGTGCTGCGTATGGTGGGGGGGGGGGGGGGGGGAGAAAAAAATCTCCAGTTTTCTAGACTACCGTATTGACCCGCACATGCCGCGGCACCATCAGTCGGCATCAGGATGGCCGGCCGCGGCACCGTCCGATACCGCGCCCACCCGGTCAGGTCTGCCGGATCTGACAGGTGAGTTGCCTCATGCTGGCCGGTGCCGCGGCCGGCTCGCCTGATGCCGACTGATGGTGCCGCCTGATGTGTCTCGGTGTGATTGCCCCTCTGCAGTTTTACATGTTTTTCGTTTTCCTTGCATTAGGTGCAGTAGATTAATACACGTTTTACTTTCTCCCCCTGTCCACACCCTAAGTGACTGCCACAATCAAGTCATTTTCAAAAGAAAATGACTTTGAAATGTGGTAAAATTAATTTGACATTTATTCCACCCCTCCTCAGCAGGGGGTGCTGCAGCACCCTCAGCACCACCCTTCCCGCGCCCTTGAAGAGATGGTGAAGTTATGTGTTTCCTTTTATGTGGAGTGTCCCTCGTAACCACTGGTAACCACTCTCTGACACGTTACACATCATTCCAGGATCTGAGGCTGCTAACCTTTTTATTGTTGGCCATTATAACCAAGTCCTAAACTTGAGAAAGTATCAGTTCTCACTTTATCACATGAGATGTAACAGTGGCTTCAACATCTCAGGAGTAGCATGTTTTATGTGGAGATCTGTGGGAAGGCACTATATGCAAGCATGAGAAACAGACATAATTCTAAAATGTAATATCTTTCATTTGGGGGAAAAAATGAGACATGCTCTTATGAAGTAAGTGATATCAGAAAATTTAAACAAATGATAGCACTTTTCAGATAATGGCTAAATTAAGAACTTAGTTTACCAAGAGAAAATACTTCTTTCAGCCTGGATGTTTCATATTTTAGAGATACAGAATTATCAATAAGGAATGATGTTTTACCCTAATGAATTTGTACTGTAGTGTTTTAACAAATGCTGGTGCTTTTCAATAATTAAATTCCTCGGTGTCAAAATTATATCATTTTTACAAACTAGATCCTCTACATTTTGCAGAAATTCAGAGAATTAGTGTTTTCACAAAGTAGACATGTAACATTTGGAAGTATCACTGTTGAGATGCTATATGTCTTTGGTTTGACAATCATGAAAAAAGTGTGCTAAAGGTGGCTAAAAGATTCATTCTGTTTCTGTGTCAGTCCATCCTCAGCCTAACGAAGACGCCCTGATCATAAAACCTGTTTTGAGCTAGAGAAGCCTAACAATACATTGCAGTTTTAAGTCCTGTTTGAGAGCATTTTATCACCATTTTATAGAACAACAGCACCCAAGGGAGCATTCTTTACTGTTATTATGGGTATTGTATGAATCCTGCTAGGCCTTGTGCTGTCAGCAGCACCAAAGTACCCATAATCTCGGAGAAAAATGGCCTTCAGGGTAATATTGCTTTTATGCACTATTTACCAACACATGTATTGTCTTCAAAGTGGTATATGTACACAATGAAAACAGGAGATGGCAAAAGATCTCATTAACTAGCTTCCTGGTTAGCAAAAGAGTTGACCTGACAACCAATAAAGCATGGCTAGCCAAGCTTTATGGGAATTATTTGCACAAATGTAACGCGTCTTTAACCAATCAAACTGCTAAGCTTAAATTACTCCTTAACAAGGGGAGTTACTTAATGAAGCATGTCCAGTAATACTGTGGACGAGACTGTACAATATAGGTATTGTTGCTGTCATGGTATAACCTTGTTGATCCACTTTTGCAAGTGTTCATGTTTTTACTTGAACTGAAGGTTTTCCATGTGTTTTTTCCTTTTACAAATACAGAAAAAATATGATGGTGGGGCCCACGAAACTCATTCAAATCCAATGACACGATTTTGAAACATCATTCTGAAAATACAGTTTTTGTTTTTTTTAAATTCTGATTAAAGGTTTAAGTTAGACAGTAGGGCTGTAGGATATCATGTGTCACGGTGTCCCACCACAGTCTGTGATATACTGTAGATATAATGTTAAGCCCTTCATGTTGCTTTATCTCACATTTGTTGTTTATTTATGCTCTACCATTAACACTGTGGTGAATGAACGGCAGTTAAAAATAAAGAGGCCCAACCCTGTCTCATTGAAGTTTGTGCAGTAGTCAAGAAATTCAATCTACAGATTCATGTCCATGAACACAAATTGTCAATTTTTTCATGCATATGGGCACAAATTAAATTTTTGTCCGTAAACATGACTTAGCCTTTACCCAAAGTGGCCTCCAAACCACCTCCAAGAGGGGCTAAATTTCAGTAGCTTACACAATAAAAATTTATAACCAGGTGGGGAAAGCTTATGTTTAGGCAACAAAACCACTTGGTTAAGATTAGGGAAAGGTTACATTTAGGCAAAAAAAATAAAAAAATAAATAAAAAATACTTGGTAATGGTTGGGGAAAGGTTAGATTTAGACATAAAGCCACTTGGTTAAGGTTGGGGACAGGTTAAGGTTGGCACACATTACAGGATTCTTCAAACCTTCACAGATTTAGAGACCACACACTTGATGATAACAAAAGACAGATCGCACAAGATCTCTCTCTTCTGATCTTACAGACAGACAATCAGCCCTTTGCTAGCTTTGATTGGAGGGGAAGATCGGGACAAAAATCGGCCCGATTATCCTGTAGTGTGTACGAGGCATTATGTTTAGGCATCAAACCTGGAAAATGGACAAGTCTCGGTCAATGAAGATGAACACTCCTCTCGCCTTGGACTTGAACCCAGGTCACTGGAGTGAAAGTCATGCTGACTGATGCATCCACAGCCCCAACTACCTCTGAACCATGTGTCTTTATACTACCCCGCAGTACGTGGCAGTGGCACAAAATATACTAATATATATAATTGATACACATTACTTTTAAAGTTGTACTGACTTTCACAAAAAAATTTTGTGGTCACGGACAAATTTTTGTGACTATATCACAAACTGCCGTGAGGCTGGGCTGATAGGCCACACAGCAAGAAAAACATGCTGCAGTACAAGGAAAAGGCTTCAGTCTTGTTCCACATTTAAATAGATTCAATGGATCTGTTCAGTGGCATCAGAAAAGCGAGTGATGAGTGAACCTGATGAAGCGGTGAGACACTTTGTTTAGCTAAATGTATTCTGATGCTGACACAATATACTTCAGTGTGAAATTGTTATTGTCATGGAAACTTCCAGTTCTGACTGGTACCTTAGAAAAGTACTACTTCACATCAGACATCCACCAGTTGTGCTAACAGTTAATAAGGTACAATCAATAGAGAACAGTCATCACCACACGACAAAAGATCCTGACATTTACAGCTGTACAGAAGTAAGTAACAGCCTTGGTATCGACTCTCTGGTCAAGCTGCAAAGCCATATGTCGTCAGAGTTAATACTTGAACCTAACCTCTAATCTTATACCTAAATCAGGACCACAGTATTGTTTTTTGGACACATTTTAGCCCATTACTAGATACACCTAGAACACCCATCACTTTTCAAAGGGTACCGCAATTTTTTTAGATGTCTGAATATTTGCTCCCTATTTCCATACTTTTAAAAATTCTAATTCTCCGGTGATGAACCTACTTTAAATTTTTCTTTTACCCTGTAACTAACCTTCATGTCAAAATGTGGAAGTCATGAGCATTTGCATTTAGTTCATAAAATAATATTTTGCTTTCTGGCAAAGACATCATGTGTTTGGGGTGTCTCTGCATAGAAAACATTTCCCAGTTTGACAGAGAGGAATAGTGCAGTCATGTGCTAAATAAGAAAAACTCATTTCCTGTTTGACAGTTAACCAGACCAACTATCATAACAAGAAGCAGCCAAATCCACATTGTCATGATGACAGTGTTTACTTATTGTTTGTCCTCCGTGTTTGATTTTCTGACCAAATAGGGTGTGAATACAATGCCATTTGGCAGTTGATTTTTAAGTCCTGCATGACAGAACTTCCCACCAGCATGTAAACACACCAACAGACAAGCTGACACCAACAGACAAGAAAATCACCATGCAACAATAGAGATACTGTGACAAAAAAATAAAGCGGGGGTGGTGACTGTCAACCGTGATGGATTATTTATCTAAAAATTTCAAGTCTCAGCAAGCTGATTTTCGTTCAATATTGAAATTAAACTATTGGCTGCCTCGACATTAAGAAAAATGCATTCAAACATCTAAAGCTGTAAGGTATACTTTGGAAAATGGTAGATAAGAATCATAGTAAATGGGCTAAACCATGCAAAAAACATGGTCCTTTCAAAAGACATAAATAAAATTCATCATCATCAACATCACTGAAATTCGTAAATATACAGATAATTGGTTTTATGGCTTGACCCGGAAATTGAAATGCTTTTGAAAGTTTACTTTTTTTTTTTCAAGATTTATTCATTCATGTAAAATAACCCTTGAGACTGAGAAAAAAGCACCATCACTGCACTGTGTTAACTAGGAAGACTAGACAGTACTAGGAGAACCACTGCACAGGGCTATTGCCAGCCTTTCTAAAATAATTACTAAACCAAGCAGTGTTTTCTAAAAACCTTGTATCTCCATTGCATTTAAGCCATAATTTGTTGACACCAAGCCGCAGGGTCAGCCACAGACCACCCCTTACAACTGGCAATGAATTAGTGCCTTGCTCAAGGACACATCAGCATGATGGACACTTCAGATCATGGATGACAAGAACATGGAAGCTTACAGGACAGTTTCTCCAGCTGGCCAGAAGTGACCATAGACAGTGATGTCTGATGTCAGATGTGTGGTAACCCTGGGACCAGACCCACCATTTGAAAATGCGCATAAAGATGCAACATGGAGTCAATGGAATATCTCAACCTATCCTGGCTGAATGGCGGCATAACTGGCCATTTTTGGGGGATATGAGGTTTTTCGCAGGACACAGTGACAGTGTACAAGTCTTGCGGTTTGGAGTTTTGGCTGTACAAACTTTTATTGGAAGGAGAGCTAATCTGGAGGCAGAAATAATCGATAAAGAACTCTGACAAACAATTACTTGAGTTGAACCTCAGTAAGTGGAACCTTGCATCCATCAGTGAAACTAACTGGCTGATGGCCTAGCTACATTTCATTGCATTATTAGCCTACACAGATTATTGACCTGAATGTCACGTTAAGCAGTAATATCTTGTCAGTCACTCGTTATAAATAACACACATAAATGGCAATAACTTCTTTTTATTCATTCATGATAATTTATGATGCAGCCAGCTTTACCTAACTTTGACTAAAGCTTATTCACTCATGTCTAATAAAGCTTGACTCTCAAAAGTACCCAAAAGTGTCATACTGGATATTGTATGACACTTTCACTTTTTCAATTTGTAGTAAGAGTGCTAGTCCTCATAATAATAGTTTGCCTGTTACCCATTGCCTTTGTGTCAGAGTTTAAACTAGTTTTTCTAAACTGCATCCAACCCAGAGATACTCAAAGCTCAATACTTCACCCAACCTGTGAGCTGCAGTTATCTCTAAATCAGTTGTGGACCTGACCTGTTGATGCAAGACCCGCAACCTGACCCCGACCCCAAATGCATGGCTGCACCTTCCATTTATAAGGGGTTTATTTTTGACTTTGGTTCAGTGAAACAGCAAAGCCACTGGCAGCGTTATCCTCACAGTCCATGATTACACTGAATCACATCCAACTTGACCTTTGAGGATGTGTTGTCAATAATCTGATATTCACAACAAGCTATTTCAGGTCAGGTCGTCCATGTTGACCTTGATCATTCTCAGTAAGCTGGTTGTGTTTCTGTTTGACTTGTCCTTATGTTATTCAAAGGGGCAAATTAACAATTTTTTTTGCAATTTGGGATACTGCATAACAAATTATTAGATTTTTAGCGCAGGACGCTAATAAGGCTGTGTGGCAGTTAGCCGAATAAGATATCTATCTTCGTAACTTGCCATCAGCTAGCTGCCCTTTATCCTGAAAACGGCTGTGCATTTGCTCCGCCTGCTGAGGTTTAACTGAACCAATGACATCATCCATGCCTTACGAACAGCTGTTACACACAGACTGAGTAATGAAGATGAAAACCAATGGCCATTCAGTCAGAACATCTGCCAAGAGCAGCTCTGCCTCCAATAAAGTTTTATGTACCAACTCCAATCTGATAGTTTTATTTATTACATGTGCACAGCTGAGTCACAGTTTTAGGTTTTAAGTTTTGCTATGGTATTCAGCAGGCATCTGTCGTGTAAATTTACCCAATAAAATGGATTGAAGCCTGTCTGGCATGTGCAGGGTATTTCTTGTGTGTTTGTGCTCATAAAAGTGCATCAGCACATACATGCTGACTTCTAATCTTTTGAAATATTACAAAAATGCGCAAATTTTCTTGATCATATTAATTCAAATGCAGCAAAAGAGCAGGCAGGTCCAATTATTTTCTCCCCTCAGTGTTTACTGATCAATAAGTTTTATTTAGCAAATAAATCAATACCATTCATTTTCATTTGCCTGCCAATACCGAATTGTAAACTGGCAGGGCAGTCATTTTTCATTCATTTCTCAAATGACTCATTTAGTCATTTTCAATATAGATCTAAGTATTATTGGTGAAGAAGAAGTTGATGTTCACGTTTTAAAGAAAAACAGAATAAAAGTCCCATACACAGAATCACTGATGTGACAGAAAGATCATGTAACTGCAAAATGGTGTTTATTAGCATGTTGACGTAAGCTTTAAAATAAATACATCATCACCATCATCATCATCATTATTAAGTAGTAGTTTCATTCATGCATGGTCATCATTGAGGAAATAAGCAGTATTTTACTAATTTGCGATAACAGTTCACTGCTGTGAGTTCATTTAAAAAAAAAATCCATTTTGAGAGAAAAAAAAATCATCAGTGCTCATCATTTGGAACTCAACATCTGTAATACAGAGAACTCCTCAAGTCTTCCCCTGAAATGAGGAAGCCAAGACTTGAAATTGGAACCACTCCACCCATAATGATTGCACGGGGGGTTGAATCATTTGAATCCCAGCACAGATTAGTCCTACTTTTTGGAGATAATGAAAAGCTTTCATCTGACAGTGTGAGATAGGAGTGAATCCCAGATGCAGTTGGAGATTTTCATCCAAGTGTCTCTGAAAAGTCAGCCATCCTCCAAAAAGAGATTGATGAGTCAACTCTTGAAAATTGAAAAAAAAAAAAAAAAAGATTAGCCATTTAATTCTGTGTTATTATTGAATCAAATGAGATAGGGGTCCAACAAGTGTTGTGGTGTAGGTGGCAAAAACAAAGGATGCCAGAAGAGAGAAAATAAAAAGAGATCAATAACACACAGAGTAGTGATTCACTGCTCTGTGTTCAAGTCATTACATTTTACATTTTTGACACCACTCTATACAAGACAACATTATGACATTATGATAACTATGACATAAATTTGATGTTTTCATCAACTGTCCAAGATGGCAGGACAACTCCTGTTATAACAAGCGATTGGTCATTTATGTCATTTGCTAAGTATTTTTCCTAACCATAACCCTAAGAAATTATATAGTATTTTAGTGTAAAATTGATCAATTTCATCCCATTTTTTGCCAGATTTAAAAAATGATGCAATTCTGTCGAAGGCCACAGTGCATGTCACAAACACACACAGAGAAAAAATGCATGCATACCTTACACATTTTTTTGGAGAATAAAGACAACAAAGCTTTTTGCTCATTTTTCATTGTTGATAACTGGTTCATGTAGCAGCTGCTGATGTAATAACGCTGATAACGTTGTAACACATCAAAATGTTGTCAAATGTCTGTTTAAATGGGTTAAAATATTTAAACAATGTCAGTGTAATAAACTAACAATCTAACAGCAATGTAAGACATTGTTACATTGTAACACAACTGACAGTGAAATAATGATATTGACTGATCATATAATGAATCATAAATATAAGAATAATGTAATAACTGATTTATCACCTCAAAGCATTTCCTACATCATCAGTTTAAAATATATCACACCCCTTACGAAGTAATAATGACTTGGTTAAATATTAATGTGGTATTGTTAATTATCTAACAAATTATTACACGAAAAACGTCCATGGGTCCTGCAAGTCTTTCAGCTCATAAATAATCATGTCATCTATCATTTCAAGCAGGAAAAAGAGAAGCGAGCATTAAAGCTGCAGTTTCCTGGAGGCGTGCTGTTTGCAATGTCGTGCAGAAGCTCTCCTCTGCTACCTCTCTTAGTCCTTTGTATTGCTTTCAAAAACATTATATATTAAAAATATACTTACAAAATATGCCATAAAATGCCACAAAATTACCAAAAATACTGAAAAAAAGAGTAAAATAAAAAAAATGACCAGAATGTTAGCACAGAATTAGTTAAAAAAAAAAAAAAAAAAAGAAAAGAAAAGAAAACTATAAGAAAATGACCAGGAAAAAAATTCTCTAAAAATTACCAAGAAGAGAGTTAGAAGATAGTAAGAATTGTCACCATTATATATTAAAAAAAATAATAATAATAAAATTACCATAAAATCACCATAAAATCACCCCCCAAAAATTGAAAGAACAAAATTACAAAAATTACAACACTTACAACAACAATACTAATTACTATTATTATAATGATGATGATGATGATGATAACAGGAAGAAGAAGGAGAAGGAGAAGAAGAAGAAGATAAAAAAATAAAACCAAAAAGAAATAAAGTGAGCGTTAAAAAAAAAAAAAAAAAAAAAACCTTTCAAAGTAAAAGTAATGATTAAGGCACAACAGACCTAAAGGTTCTGGAGATGATCCTGGCTTCCCGTGACCTTTGACCCCTCTGATAAAGTGTTTACATGTATGCAGCTTCCCTTTTCCCATTTGGGGGAACAAAGCTTTGTATTAAAACCCAACATATTCATTAGGATTTCCTAACAATCCACCAGGTGTCTAAACTGGACACTTTGGGCTCTAGTTTCGCAGACCAGGCGAGGCGGGGGCGTAGCGCAGATGCGCTTCGCCAACTGGGTGTGGCCAGGCGGATTTTCCAAGTTTGGCACGCCGTTCTCAGTGGCGCAAGTACTCCGCCGTCCCTCCTACCGGCGGAGGGGAGGAAAGAAGGCGTGGAGTGGGTTTGACACAGCCGATTCACATTTAACCAATCAAATGAGCCCCTGTCCTTGCCTTTAAAATGCGCTGCGTGAAGGCGTAATGAAAGTTTACACAGCTGACATGGAGGTCTATTGCCGCAGGCGGAGCGGAGCTCAGGAGACAGGCGCGGAGCGGAGACCGGCGAGCAGTGCGGACACGTCACCAAAACCTCACAGGCAGGCTCCCAGAATGTCAGGCACATGAACGATGCAATAAATACAGAAAAAAACACTATTCAATGCTACGATCACAATCAGCACATACATATATCTCCATATCAACTGTCCCGTCACAGCTGATGTCAGATCAAAGGAGATTGGCACCGTTTGTGCTGATTGTGAGGTTTTGGTGATGTGCGCCAGCCAGCC
The DNA here is from genome assembly GCF_902150065.1 of Myripristis murdjan. NCBI lineage: Eukaryota > Metazoa > Chordata > Actinopteri > Holocentriformes > Holocentridae > Myripristis > Myripristis murdjan. Next base: position 8,192,627 of record NC_043994.1, read on the forward strand.
AAACTTCCACTGCGCCGGCTCCGCTCCGCCTTGCGCTGAAAGTAGACGTGGTTTCAGATGGCGAGCTTTTGGCGCACCTCGGCGAAGCCTTTTGGCACGAAACTGTCACTGCGCCAAGCCGAATCAGTCGGCACCTCCCCCCGCTGCACCGCCACTCCCATCTCGGCGAACCTCCGCCTGCGAAACTTGGACACTGTCCGCCTCTGCCGTTTCGCCGGTCGAAACTAGCTCTGCGCGGGGTTCGCCTCACTGCGCCACCCCGCGCTGCGCCGGGAAACTAGAGCCCTTTGTCTCCAGGTGCAGGTGGATTCTTTTCATTCCTCATTGCACCTTGGTGGAGCTGCAAGATTATGACCGGTATCTTACCAGATGCAGGATTTAAACCAGCAACTGTCAGGCTAGTGGGCAGCCTCCCACTGCCTCTCTCTGCCTCTAATCCATGAGGTGCAGGTATCGCCTCATAACCAACAACAGCCACTAAAAATACACACAGCTTCGTGAGCTACAGTGACTGAGAGCTGCATCGATTCTCTGCCTGTATTGACCACACAGTGCTGGTGATTGATGTCCACGGCACCCAAGTTTGTTGTTTTAACTCATTTACTTCGCTGCCCAGGGCAACATTTACATGAGAGGCCTCGATTGATTCAGCCTTCCCACGTTCACGCTGAGAAACATCATAAACAATGAATGCTGCATTCTTTAAAACACGGCGGTCAGCAGGGGATAGGCTGAAACTCCAGGAGAATTTCACACCTACTGTACTGTACTTTTACACTAACACAGAACAAATCAAGCGGATTTTTTTTTTTTTTTTTACACTTTTTTTCCCCCTCCGGTTAAAGCTTTGTTTTGAAAGCCACAAAGTGAGAACTCCTCGAAAGGGAGGTCGTGTGTACAGTATCTCATTGGAAAGAAAGAGGTGAAAGCAAGAAAATGGAAGAAAGACAGAAAAGGGAAACAGAAGCGCAAGAGAGAGCGAGTGAAATTAAGGAGAGGTTTAAAAAAGATAGAAAGTGGAAGAGAGGAAGGAGGAAGAGCGAGTGGGGAACAAAAAGGAGGATGAAAGGGGGACAAAGGAAGGAAGTGAGGAGGGAGGAAAAGAAGGTGAGGGGTGGAGGAGGAGAGCTGGCAGGAGAGAGGAGTAAATGGGAGGAAGAGGAAGGGGAGGCAGAGGCTGCACAAGAAGGAAAGAGAGAGACGGAGGGAGAGCTGAACAGCAAAATGTGATGTTAAGTGGGTGAGTTGGGGGGGGGGCACTGTGAGAAGGCTGTCATTTTACTTCAACACTGATTCATTGGCTTTTAGTATTATTACCATGACGCGACTGCCAACTAGTCATGGTAATGTGATGAGTCAAAGACATGATGATTGTGATGAGTCAGTGTGTGAGGAGGCAGCAGAAAAATAGCAGTAACTTAATCTGGACGGTCATCACACTGATTATGTCCTTAAGACTGTGACAGCAAGGAGGAAGGGCCTTTTTAATTTTTAATTTGTACTCCATAAAGGACTGGCCACATTTTCCTTTTTTCAGGAACACCTTGCCTGTAGACTGCGTACTTCCACACATTCATGTCTGGGAGTATCTGAGTGCATCCATAGTCTTCTGCTGACGGCCTTTCCCATTTCTTCTTTTGAACCATCCACAAATAATGCTCTGCCTCTGTGGCTAACAACAGCACTGACATTCATAAACCACAGAGCTGATAACTGTATGTGTAAAGCAAACGTTTCCCTGGGGACTATTTTCTGGCGCAAGGAGCATTTCACTTCACCCAATTTCAAGTCCTGAAAAGACAACAGTGCTGCTGCTTTTAGGAAAAACTAATGTGGACGACTTCATTACAGTGATGGCATACTGGTGTGAAGAAAGTTTGAAGTCTCTGAAAGTTCATTTTCATATCGTAGTGGAATGAATGGAAACCGAAGGCTGGATAAAAGGGAGAAAAAATGATTCTCTGAAGCATTAGCATTAGCAAAAATAAATAGGTTCAAAAGAAGTGAGGTCTTGTTTTTTTTTTTTTTGGATGTCCTTTTTTTCTGCTTTTTTGAACATCGAAATAACATTCAGCACTCAGCTACATGGCCGGAGGAACTGTACCTGCATCCACTTCTATGAAAAATTATAGTGGAGCTCTAAAATATAAATGCTTACTTTGCAAATAGGTGGTCATTTATATATTGCGTGCATATCACACTGTTAAAATATTTATGACTAATGTATTCATAAAGTAAGAGGACCTGCAGGCTAGCTAACTAGCTTCTCAAGCTAGCTTAAGCTAGTATGGCTAGTGAGCTTTGAAGGTCAGCTGGGCTAACTAGCTAACTTAGCACAATTTAGCATAGCTAAACTGCATTTTTAAGTTGCTAGAGTTGCTTAAGTTGCTAGGGTACTTGGCTTCATGAAATTAGTGCATTCCTCTTTCTCACTCTTTCCTTGCCCCCCCTAGCGTCTGAAATGTGTCACTACATTGAGTCAAAAATAGGTCCAATATTTTTTTTTCCTGTATACATGTCTATAAACATTTAAGCAATGCAATAAAATAAGATTATTTTCAGAAATAAATCTGAATTACATTATGTTTGGTATTGTAATAAATTAATCTCTGAGCAGTCATGTCATGTGACGTGGCGCGTTGTTGTGACGTGCAACGCTACATGCGTTGAGTGAGTATGCATATTTCATAGTTCTCAGTTTAACACGAGATTAGTTAATCTGTACACCAAACCATTTAAAATCGTACATGGAAAATGAAAGTATAACGGTATAATAACAGATTTTTTCACTTTTAAAGGACTTAAACTGTATAGTTGCCAGTGCGCTTCAGTTGTGTGCGCTCGTGTGAAAGACAAATACCCTAGTGCGTACTGACCTCAGTTTAAAAAAAAAAAAAAAAAATTTTTGCCCCCCCCCAGTGCAAATTTCAAACTCCGCCTATGCATTACATGGATCATTAACTATAGGGGTACTGCAATACATTCAATGTCCACTATGAAAAAAACAGTTATTGTTAAACATTGTTTCCAAGATTTGTACCATAGGCCTACACAAATGAGTTTTAAGTTTTAAGTTGAATAAAAGTTGCCATATAATAGAGAAAAACAATAAACTATGTCTGATTTATCATACTTACATACATGTGTTTTTATCTCCTCAAATGATGGGCAACATTTTAAACACAGGCTGCACTAATATAGCGACTTGGAAGCCATAATAGAGCACTAGCGTTTTAAATCGCGGAGGCTTCAATACAGGCTGATGCTGATTGGATAACACCTTTGACATGCCCACAAAACGGAGGAAAACTACCTCCGAGGCATGTTGCTCTCTGTTACAAAACGTTACAACCAAACACACCATTCAATGAGACAATGTCACACAACGTTATGTATCGTAACGTCGTTGAATACACCCTAGGTTACTTAAACATATATTAAATTACATTAAATTAATTAGACAATGCAAACTAATTGTGAAATGAAAACGTATTACTGCCCCCCCGGACCCCACACCAAACTGCGCCCCCCCAAAAATTTTTGTCACCAGCCGCCATTGGCTGTTGGTAATTTATTATCGTTATTATCTACACTGTAGATGAGGAGATTATAGTGGTGACAGCAAAACCTTTGATTACAATAGACATTCTTTTTTTTGCTGAGATATTTCCTCATGCATGAAATTATAAATTATAAATTGTAGTTTTGGGCGTCACCAAAATCAAGACAGTAAAGTTCTTCCTCTTGGTGTCATGAATGTGCACAACAGGAAAAAAAAACAACAACAAAAAAACAAAAACTGAACTGAAACTATTGAGGTTACTGCATTCACAAATTGAAAGTGTGGCCTGATGGTGGCGCTAAAGTAAAGGTCATGAGGTCAATCAATAGGGGTCTGTCATGAATGTGCACAGCAAATTTGAAAAGGTCGTGTTCACTGCAGTTATATGTTGTGGGTGGCACATCAAGCAGAATCCATAATATCCCTGACCTGGCATTTCATGGATGTAGTGTAATAGTCAGTATGCTGTGGGGTGGAGGAGGGGGCTGGATTCCAATTCAAGGAACCATAAGGAGCAGAGAACCCCACTTTAACCAGTTTCATCTCACTGAGCAGGGTTGGATTACTCACAGATGGACCTCAAAAAAGCTTTCGGTGAATCCAACCCCAGTGCTTGATGCAAGAGGAAAGACAATGAGTTATCAACAACTACAGTGCTCCGTTACGGCCACTGGGTGTCAGGTATTACCATCAGCCATTAACAATTGAGCAGATGCTTCCTTTTGGAACCAATGAAAGCTGCTACACTTTGCAGTAGAGGAGTCTCACTTCAGTGTATCTAAAATTACAGAGCATTCATTCATTGAGAACCCACATAAAGTCTGCTGTCACACAACTTAAAAATGGCCGGTCATCATCCATGAACTTCATTTTTGTGTCAGACACATGATAAAATAATAGGGCATTTTTGAATATAAGTTTGCATATCAATATTTATTCTTATTTACAAGATGGAGAGCAGAAAAGTCTGAAATCAATGAAGAAATAATACCCAACATGTCCCCATAAAATGAACAGTATAAATGCAGGATTTGCCTCTGTAATACTTAAACATTCCCCTCTAATTAATACAATATCTAAAGTTCAGTGAGGAACACAACTTGTATGATTCACAGTCTCTCCAGTGTTGGAAATAGAGGCGTTTTTGCCATGATATCAACTTCCTACACTGTTGGCTGTCATTTTATTTCCTCTAGAAATCATTGACTACATTTTAAATTTAAGCAGATCATTTTCATGAGTTCTGAGAGCCAGGCACCATGGTACTGCCAGCATTTCAAACTGCCTTCGGCTGTCATTTCATAGTTGCCATGTGCTCCACCTACACCACACCATTTCCTGCATTAAACCAGCTCTTCAAGAAGACGACTCCAACTCCAAACGTCCATCGGTCAGCTGCAGGAACAGGACCATCTCTACTGTCCTCTCAACACAACCAGCATGCAGGCTCCAGTGGGAGGATGTGTCATATTGTATACTGCTGAGATTACCACCAAATGACAGTAATTTCATGATGGGGCTGAATCACCAGAGTCTTTCTGCAAGTTAGAGACTTCTTCTGTCCTTTCAATCACGCAATAAAAAGCATTGTCTGATTGAACTACAGGCAATATGGGAGACTGGAAGTTCCCCTATGAAGCTTTTGCCATGTCTGCTTCTTTAGAAAGAACTATGTAGTCAATCATTAAACACACACATACATAAACAAAGTCAAAGAACAAGCACCCAAAAGACTATTATGAAAGATTACGAGTTACTGCACTCATCTACTTTACATACAATATGGAATACAATACGCCCATTTTCCATTAAATCCATAGTACGTGCACAAGTATAATAGATGAGTTTAATTTTTAATTTTTGTGTATGAAGGGCTTTTTAAATTGTCCTTGAGCTTTTAATACGGTTAAAAATCTATATGCCTGTGATTGCTTTCCTGGGTTGGGCTTGATTCTTCCTGAAGTCATCAGTCTCTTCCAAATTTCTATCTTTGGCTTGCTCTCTACCTCAACCTCTGTCTCATTCACAAACTCGCTCTTGCTGCTGTCGTCAATTTTGTCTGCCACAGAAAACACACTCTCCTCATTCTTTCTCTCCCCATACACATTTTGACTTTTACACAGTATTGAAAACCGTATAAACATAGAGGCAAAATATGTTCATATAACATCCATAGCTGTCTACAGTTGCTACCAGTATTGTTTTGTAAAACTGGAACCTAAATAGCTTTCTGAGCTCAATTCACCACAGTTTCCCTGCTGAAGTTGGCCATCTCTTGCACACCATGGTCCCTAAAGGCCCACTCCACTCACAAAAGGGATTTTTGAGTTTTAAATGGGTTATAAGAGATTCACACTGACTTCACACTGTCTACAAGTCCCCACCTCTAATTCAAACATGTAAAATCATGATATGATAATGATAATGATGATTATGATGATGATGGTAATCTACTACTACTACTACTACTAACAATAATAATAATAATAATAATAATCATAATAACGATAATAATTCAGCCAGTGAAGGTCAGGGGAGCACACAGGTAGTCTGGAATGTTATTATTACTACATTCTTATTGTTGTTATTATTATTATCCTATAAATTATTACTGTGAGGCATGAAGTCATTATGAGACAGTCAGGCAGGGGGTGATTTTCCTATGGTCCTATGCAGTCAGATCCAGTGGTGTCCAAGTCCGATTCACAATACCCACACTAAACAGTCTTCATTCACCCAGTCACCCCCCTACTCCATATAAATCTCCTTAAATTTATGCCATGGGAGACCTGTCCTGACTATAGGTTATGTCAGTATGATACTATATGTCTGATTATCACAGGTAGGCCACATAAAACAGAAATAAAAGCCAGCAACATTAAAAGCTCTTAAACAATCTTAAATAGTGACCGAGGTCACTATTTGTGTAGTAGTAGTGGCAGGCATTTAGCGGCTAGCGATAGTGGAGAAACCAGACATATGCAACATCTTTTAAAAGTCCCACAACATGAGCAAGTGTGTGTTATTTTACAGCTGTTTTGCAGGCTCGAGAGTATTTTGTTGTCCTAAGGTTATGATTAAGGTTAAGAATCTTTAGCTAGCAGCACTAGCTGGCAAGCTAAGATTCACAAACGTTAAAAACAAACTCCAGGTTTGCTTGGATGTTGACTTGACCTCCAGTGGCTCACAGCAAAATTCTGTGTGTTTGACCCATCCGGCACACTGCCTGGCTGCTTGTGTGGACTTGTGTTGCTCCTTGTGTTGCTCCTGTTGTACAATGTCACTTTACTGCTCTTTCATCAAACCGTGCAAAGTATGTCTTGCTGTAAATACACTGTCACTGGTTAAGCTGTTTGGTGTAGGATACAAAAGAAACAAGTATTTCTTTGTATGTTTCTTTGTGTGTGTGTGTGTGTGTGTGTGTATATATATATATATATATATATGTGTGTGTGTGTGTGTGTGTGTGTGTAACAGATGATTTCAATTATTGCATTTCATTTACAAAGTAATTTACCAATAATATAAATAGGAATTTACATCAGAGTTTGGACTCTTTAAAGGCTTGCTGGCTTCCCTTTATTTCGTGTCTCATTATTTTTTCTCTTGCTGCTATCCTTTCTCTCTGTCTCTCATTTAAATAATCTACCCCCGTCTTCCTTCATTCGCTTTCCTCATGTCTCTCTGGCTTTTCCTTTTCCATTCAAATGTTCGCTATCTTTGTTTGGCTCATTCCATTTTCATTTCTCTCTCAGCGTCTGTCTTCGTCTCACAATTACTTTTTGTCTTTCACGTTCATATATTCTCCCGTCCCACTCTCACACCATCTTTCAACATCTGCACCGCCCTCTTTTTCATTCAACACATTTTTTGTCCTCCTTTATCATTCTTTGCCTTTATCTTTTTCTTCTTCCTCTCTTTCGCAATTGCAAGCTCTGCTGCTCGTTCACTCTTCCACTCACAAATCATCCCTCTCCTGCAATCTTTTCTCCATCTCTGCCTTTCTTTTTCATTTCTTTTCACTGTTTTTTCCATCTCTACCTTGCTCTTTTATTAACTCATACAATGTTTCTTGCCTCAATCTCTTTTATTCTTTCACTCTCATTCCCACACACAAGTCACTTGCATGCCATCGATGCTAGATGTTTTCCCCCCTTTTTTATATATTTTTCCTTTTCATTCCCATTCTTTTATTTACACTAGGTTGTCCTTTACTATCACTATATTGTTGTTTAATTCACACATACTTGACTATCGCTTTCTGTCACCTTCTATCCACATTTCTAAGCCACTGAGAAATAGAAAAATGGGTGTCCCTCACAGTTTTTCTTTCATTTATGTCTTCTGTGACTCACTTCTACTTCCCGTTCATCTTTCTTCCATCATCAGCTATCATTCCAGCTGCAATGACAGTAGTTGCTGTTAAACCAAGCACAGAGGTCTCTCTTACAGGAACGATATGGTGGATTCATTCGGGATAATCCTATTAACTGCTAGGCCTGGAATTAACCAGAGGGCCCCAGGAAAGAGTTATCATTCTCTTAAGATGTACTGTACTGAACTGTAGGCGGAGGGGAATGCTTGCACTGTTGTGACTGCTTGAGTTGTCATTTCTCTCATACTCCAAAAATATGAAAAAAAAGGGGGGGAAATAGCTTAAGTCCAGCAAAAGCTGCAGCTGGCATTTGCCTCTAAAAGGGTTTTTGAGCAAGGAGGGTGAGGGGAAGCCTCAGGGCGTATTAGAGTTTGACATGCAGAAGATCCCCAAATAAGCATGCCTTTGGTCAGGGCCTTGAGGAATATTACACCCCAGAAACAGCTTTTGAAGCAGCAGGGATCTTCAAAGTATTTGGGAACAAAAAATTCCCAATTAAAAAGCCAAAATCCTTTCATGTTTTCTGCTCCCTCTTCACAGAACTCACTGCAAAATAAACCAAAATCAAAAGAGCTGCATGGTGTCTGTTAGTTTAGACTGATAATGAAGGGTTACGAGCTTCAGCCAATAAGTAGCATTATTTTCTTTGTTTAATCAATATTTAAGAAGAAACTAGTCTCTTAAAAGTTTGTTAAATAAAAAACTAGATTACATGTTGTAGCTATGAACAGTATGTGCTGGACTACGATATGTGACAATAGCACCAACGATTCATCATACAAATTGGTTGTTCCAGGTGCACAACATATGATATCACAGTTGATTTTGCTGTCACAGAAGGTCCCAGACAAATTTTTGGAGTGAAAATGGTATATCTTTACTTACATAGTGTGAGGTCAGCCCATTACATCCCAATCTTTCAACTGCAGTCTGGCACTCTCTGGAACGTAAAGATTTTTCTCAAACATATTGGAATTTTTTGTTGTTGCTCTTGTAGTGCAAGAGCAGTACAATGAGCTGATCATTGTCCATTGGCTAATTAGACTGCAGCAGGATATGCCATCTCTGTTCACTGCAACACTTACAAGAAAGCATATAGAAGTTGGCATGATTGCAGCTTTTAGTACGGAAAATGTCTCACCTCCACGTCTTTTTGTGACCAAATCATTTACATGACCAAACCAGAGATAGTTTGCCTGGGGAGATATTCCATATAGAAGAGGTGAAGTCACCAGCAGGAGGCGACGTTGGGCACTAAAATTCAGCTAAACAGAGCCAGTTGAACAATTGAACAATGGTTAAAGGAACTTTTCCACAGAATCAGCTCTCTAAATCTTTTTTTTCTTTGCTGTGCATTGGTTAAAATGGCCAGTTGCATATTATGAAGATCACTTCTATGAGCTTAGATGAATGAACCATTTAAGGGGGAAAAATTTTTCACCCATAACAGTCCGGAGTTATAGGTGAAAATTTTGATTCAGCCCCATTGACCTCCATATATTCTACACTGTTTAGCAAAGCTCAGCATTGCCCCAAGTGGCCAAAAGCCTGTACTACGCTCTTTTCTTCTGTCACACTGGAGTCACTGGTGGTTTGGTTTTCTCTTTCTATAGGCTTAGCCCAAACCCAATTCTTCTGCTTTCTGTCTGAAAACATGCATATGCAAACACAAATAGTAGCCTATTGATCCATTATTGTTGTCTACCCTGATGACCCATTCAGCTTTATGCCTTTTGGGGTCGAGCCCCAAAACATCTTGCAAATTCTGTTGTCGGCAGCTCTTTCTTAACCCATGTCTAAGCTTTCCATTAAGTTTTGTGCAGATCCACTGATAGCCCTTTGAGATATCCTGCTAGCAAACAAACAAACAGACAGAATGGGGCAAAAACATAACCTCTGTCCAACTCCACTGACAGAGGTAATTATGAGAAACAGCTTCAATGCTTGAAAAAGTCATTAGTTTACAAAGGTGAACTAATGCAAACTAGATGTTTTTGTCACATTTTCTATCCAATATCACCTCCAACATCATCGTTGACCAACTCCCTCCAGCTGAGAACCACAGCTGTATTTTTCAGCTGAGTTTAATGCACTGCTGAGACTCCCCCATCATTTCCTTAATCTTCATTTACATATGAACAGACCCACAAATATATTTTAACATATTATCTCTGATTACCTGCTCCTCCACAGGGGAAAGCCTCTGCAAATAGATTCATGAGGAGGAGCAGGGAGGTTTTAATGACCATCTTTCCCTATTTTCTCTCTAAAGCTCGCAGTTGCTCATTAGTGGCAATATTCAAACTCTGAGACCCAGTCACAGTGATTACCACTGAGAGATGTGAATGCGTTGGACAAAAATGTCGAAGGGCTGATGAGCCGCAGTATGGAGCAAAACTATCTCATGAATTATGGGATTTGCCAAGTCTATGATTCTGGGCTCTGCATTCTTTGCCCAAATATATCTCTCTGAACTTGGTTTGCCCTTGAAGAAGATCCTATTTCCAGAATATAAAAGCTTCACCAAAATGTCTTTTTTGGTCTGGGCCTTGTAGCCGTTACTCTCCCCGCACCCTCATCCCCCCCTCTCCCAGCATGCTGTCTTACTCTATATATATCTATCTCTCAACAAGCACACTCACTCTCTTTCTCTCCCTGGGAAAATGGACCTTTGGGTTTTCATTCTTTTATGAAAGAATGTTTTATGAAGTGCTTATCACTATCACTCATCAATGATTAATGTACCGCCGCTCGAGTTTGTTTGTAATGCATCAGGTCATATTGAAGAAAAATAATACAAAAATGTCACAAATAAAATACAGCCGGAATTCTTTTTTTTTTTTTTTTTTTTTACCAAGACAGTTTGAGAAAATCACTAACTTGTACGTTCCTGATAAAATTCCTGCGGTCCTGAGGTAAAAATTACCTTTCACCAGACCCAGACTTCCTTGGTAATACTAATGCCATCCCAGGGTGGGAATTAATGATATTTGCTGAGCTTCGTCTCAGTTACATTTTTTCTTACCTGATTATCATCCAGGAAAAGCTGACTTAGCGCACATGGTCATTTTTCAGTGACATCCTGCCTCGTATTTATGCAATTCTACATATTCACATCCATACAGCCACTACTGTCTACTATTGGACACTGAGCAGCTAAAACGGAAAAATGCACTTGGAAAAACCTCAAAAACAGGTACTGGCAATGTACCTCTGGGCCCATTTTGTTGTCTGGTAGTGTGTTTTTCTGGCCAAAAGCAGTCAATATGATGTCAAGCCCAAACATTTTCAGCACAGCTACATTGGGTTTTGATGGCAGAGACCTTTCAAGCTATCTGAAACAAAGGTAAATGTCAGGTTTTGGTGTCAGTCCGTCAGATTCAAAGAGCAATAGCTTCTTTCTCGAGCCCACACTGGCAATGACACGGGGACAAATCTATTGTAGAGGCAGCAGAGATACCAATTTTTCTACTGACAGTAGCTTTAATACACCAGAATGCAGTGCAGCCACAAAACATGATGTGCTTGTGAATTAGAGCCGACTCTCATTTTTCTCGATTTGAGAAGCTCTCCTTTCTGGAACTTCTGAGCATAACAGATTGATTTTATATAGGACCAATATAGGCTAAAACTATCTGAGAGTGGGTTTTTTCTTTAACCTTTGCTCAATGGCATATGTATATTATCTTGATAAATTCACTACCTACATTTTTAGCAGTATTGAGACATGAACTACAGTGCTGAGTGCAGGCCTATTTCCACTGTCAACACTACACAACAGTGTTGGGGGTAAAGCGTAGCAAGCCACAGTAACTGGATTACTTCTCTGCAGTAATGTAACTTTACCGTTTTATTTAAAGACACACTGTGTAATTTATTTATTTTTTTTTTAGCAGTTACTACTGTCCATATCTCCACATAGACTCAATTACAAGCTTAGTAGCATTTCATTTATCTCATTTCATTTCAGTTTCATTAACACTTTGAGTATGTATTTTTGTACCACAACATGACTTATGTTAGCATGTGAGGTGAGAAATGTTTAACACAACTACAAGAAGTACCAAGTCAAGCATCAGCCATACGTAATAAGGCAAACACACATGTATGCTACATACTGTGCATGCAACATGTCATAGAGGTTTACGGTGAAAGTGAAAGCATGGGCAGTGTTTGGCTAATCTCTAAGGCTAACGTAGCTACACACAGCACATGTTACTTACCTTACCTAAACACTCATCACTGGTTCCATGGAAGCCATTAGTTCTCTACGATAATGTTATTCCAAACTGACTGAACAAGTCCAGGCATTCAGTAACTTGAAACCTGTGTGTGTGTGTGTGTGTGTGTGTGTGTGTGTTAGCCTGCTGACACCAGACTCTATAGCCCAGAGCTGCCCAATGTAGTCGGCATCAGCCGGCTATATGTGTGTGTTGGGGAGTGTGGAGGTGGTCGTGAGGTTGCCCAAAACAAAACAAAGAGGATGGGATGGGTTTGCTGTTTTTTGCTCGAAATCTCAGCTGCCATCACCGTGACAGTTGATCTACAACACTGAGAACCCCGTGTTATGATCATCTGCACCTTTGAACAAGCAAAATATTACATATTGTACCTTTAAATCGGTGATGTTAAAAAGAAAATTGGCAGCAGTACATAACGTGTTGGCATTGAATAGATGGGTTGTTGACTGGTTGGTTTCACTTCACTGATGCCAATGTTGTTGGTAAACCAGCTGACAGGCAGAGTGGAAAATGTAAGCTGGTACTGCTGTGTCAGTGTCAGCCACACTGTTGGGCTGTTGTGCCTGGAACCTGGTGTTTCTTTTTTTTTTTTTTTTTTTTTAACCTTGTTTTTAACTAACTAATCTGCATGCTTTTGTGCTTTCTAATTTGGCTTCTAATTTGGCTAGCTGTTGCCTATTTAACATCAAGGCCCAGGGACTACAGTTGAAAATTAGCTTTGGCTAACACTGACACATTTACAGCTGTTGCAGATGTTAATTAATGTGTACTGTCCCTGTTCAAATAAAGTCTAAAAAAATAAAAATAACAGGACATGGGGTCCATGCAACAACCTGCGCCTCATAGAATTCATGTTAATTTTGTGTGTTTTTATAGGAGTGGAGAATAAATTGATTCAGCACAGGTTATCTGAATTCAGACTGACTTGTGCATTTGCTGCGAACAAACATTGAAAACATTTAGTCAGTCTCAAGTCCCCACTGTTTCAACAAAATTAAAGTTTTCTTGTTGGTAATGATTTTAGAGTTGATAGTCCACTGAGTAAGGATTTCTTTCTCAACAGCAGTATGGACGTCATCAGCCAAAATGCATATTTGAAGAGTAACTAAGGAAAGTAACGTCTGACTATTTTGGAACAGTAACTTAGTAAAGTAACTAGTTACTCTCAAAAGTAACTTTCCCCAACACTGCTAATCAGTTAGAATATTAGTCTTTTAATATTTTCCAGTAGTTGCATAACTAAGTTGAGAGTCTTGTCAGAAGACCTGACAGTACATTAAATGGACATGGCAGTATATTTGTGTGCTGGATTTTGGGACACATTCTGTAACTGTTTCTCAAACTTTTGGTCGGAAAGCAAAATCACTTCTATAGATTCCACTTCTGGTGAAGTGGTAAGTGACAAGTGCAATATGTTTCCATCGATTGAAAAGGGAAAAGACAAAATGTTTCATTTGTTTCAGGAAAATAGAAAATAGACTTCCTGCTATTAATCATATTTCATGTCAGTGGCCAACAGCTGCAGACTGTGGCTCAAAGCTTTAGACTGGCTGGAAAGATCTCGGCAAGAAAATAACACTCACTCTTCCCTCAGATGCTGCTATCAAGGTGCCACTGAACACAGTGGCGGTTCTGCCCATGTTGCTGCCCTGGGCGAAATTACTGCCTTGCGCCCTTCCGTTCTAGTCGTGTGCGCGTGCGTGCGCGCGCGCGCAGCGAGAACTTCCAAGCGATAACGGCCGCTAGAGCAGGGGCGCTAACACCTGCACAAATACCTTTTTTGGAAAAATACTTTTTATATGGACAAAATCTTGTTTGCATAAAAAAAAAGCCACCGGTCAGCATCAGGCGGGCCGGTCGCGGCACCGGCTTGATGCCTACAGGTGCCGCGCCCACCCGGTCAGGTCTGCCGGATCTGACAGGTGAGCGGCGCACACATACTGCCATCCTCTCATTATAAATCAGCTTTTGTTCATACGCGGCTGCAGCAGCACAACGGACAATGACACAGACAACATGGTTGATTATTGACTGCGCAATGTGGCCATTCGCCGGTAATTGCGGCATCAGGCGAGCCTACCTACTGGTTTATATGCAAGCACAATACATGTGTATTTGCTTAGACCCCAATATTAGACGAGGGCGTTTTTTCAGGGCATTTTCAATGGAAAAAATATTGTCTTATATTCAGATGAATACGGTAATAGAAAACTGCTTTGCAGCGAGGATGATTTTTTTTTTTTTTTTTTTTTTTTTTTTTTGCGCTCATGCCGCCCCCCACGTGACATGAAAATATGCCGCCCCGGGCGGCTGCCCGCTTCGCCCGTGCCTAAAACCGCTACTGACTGAACAACATGCCTGCTCCCCACACTGTATGATTGACTATCCACTGTGAAAAAAGAGTTCTAAATACAGTTCACTTTTTGGTGATATTGATGAATGAATTCAATTTGCACACATATTCCTAGTCAGGACAGGCCTTCTCTCTCCTCATTTCTTCCCTATTTAATTTTTCATTAGTGATTTTAGGTACAGACAGCCCAACAGAGACACAGACAGACAGACAGACAGATGCTGTTACATAACCAGGACGATGCTCTAGTTGACATGAGTGTTTGAGACTGCAGTAATGTGTTACACATATTGAATTACCACTTCACAGCCTGCCTAGTTCTAATTTTAGGGGCAGTGTGCACTGCAAAAAATAACAGTCTGAATGAGGGTTACACTCAAATATAGATTCAGAATTTGAATGTTGTCGTTCTTGTTTGCCTGTTAAACCAAATGAGAAATAATAGAATTTGTGTCTGCGCAAATTGACTTTGTTTCAAGAATTTTCTCGAAATAAGTAACACCTTGAATTGAAATAGGTCATTTCAATTGTTTCAAGGTAACTGAAAAATACATGATGTTGCATTCAAAGTTTTTCTGATGTTTCCCATAAAAAAAAAAAAAAAAAAAAAAAAAAACAGCAGAATGATCAGACAAACAGGAATTTGTACAAAAGTGCCAGATGGTTGGCACATACTGGGCTCAATGGTATCTCTCCTGATGTGGTAAACTCAACCCATCTGCTGCTCAAGGGAGGTTAAAACGAGCATCACATTCTGCCACTGTTTGACCAGTTTGGTAGACATGTTGATTCTCCACCATACAAGATTTTTTATGTAAAAGATAAGAAAAAAAAAATCCTCTGACTGTCAGTCCATTACTGCTGTGGAGATAACGAGGAAAATATTGAAATCATCAAAAAACTTTGCTGTTCATTGACAACAAAACCTTTGGATTATGCTATCTGGAGATTTGATGTATATTTTATGCATTTTTGAAGCTGTATAAAGATGCCGCTGTTAACTACAATAGCTGGGGCAAGGGCTGATGGTATGGAAGCAAATCTGTGCCATCAGAGTTTGAATTTGAATTTTTAGCACTGAATTTTTTTGCATCGAATTTCTAGCACTGAATTTTTTTTTGCATCGAAATCAGACTATGAATTTTAAAAGCCATCAAATTTCAAGCATTGAATTTTATTTGCCTCTGAAATTTTTCTAATGTTTAAAATAATTCAGTGTAAAAAAAATTCAATGTCTCAAAAAATTCAGTGCAAAAAAATTCGATGTCTCAAAAAATTCAGTGTAAAAAAATTCAATGTCTCAAAAAATTCAGTGCAAAAAAATTTGATGCAAAAAAAAAAATTCAGTGTAAAAAAATTCAACGTCTCAAAAAATTCAGTGCAAAAAAATTCGATGTCTGAAAAAATTCAGTGTCCAAAATTCACAGTCAACATCCGGGTAACCAAAGAGAAGCAATCGATCCCTGAATCAAATCCTTCAACATCCAGCCAATCAAGTTACGCTCCACTGGTCCTGTGACCCCGAAACAGGAAGGCGGTGAAGCTCACTCAGCTATGTCAACAACAGGCAGAAACGACGGCGCTTCGGTGAGTGTATTTACTTCTTATTCACCGTTTTTATTCATAAAATTCAGTAATAGATATTACCGGACACGTTGCACATTAACAGAAGTTACTGAACAGTATCTGCACGGGACAAGTTATGAGGTGGCGTCCGTTAAAAGTGGGTTAGCAATTGGCTAACGTTATGTTTGCATGGTTTACTTAAGCGATAAGCCCCTTGAAGCCGTGGGTCACAGTGATTTTACAACATTATTACAACATTATTACCAATACATTACCAATAATGTATTGGTAATAATGCAGCAATAAAACTGAGAACTATTCATTCTTCCACCAAGCAAGATAGAGTGGACAGAATGGTTGCCAAGCAACACAGACGCTAAGATTGCTTTTTCATCTAGCGCCATCATGTCACATCAGGCTATTTGGGCTCGTTAATGTTGAATTGGATATTTCCATTAATAGTGCAATTGTTAAAATAGTATTCAATTATGTTTGGACTCCTCTTTGCAGGGACGGTGGTGTGCGTTTCGCGACAGGTGCGTTTTTGCGCAGACGTATGCCTAATGTCGGTTGTAACAAAAGTATACAGTTAATTTACCATACATTACCATTATTGAACAGTATCTGCACGGAACGTTCTATGAGGTGGCGTCCGTTAAAAGTGGGTTAGCAATTGGCTATGTTATGATGTGGCTGGCAAGAAATATCTGTTAGTTTGTTTAACAGCAAACTGTTAAGTTACTAGCTACTTCACATTTCCCAAAACATTAAAAGAAGGCGCAAATGATTTAATTACAGTGTTAACTGGTAACAGCATGGGTCATACTAGCTCATAGGTTAGTGATGACAACTACAAGCAACAAAGGTTGTTTGTAATGAATGAAACAAACAAGCAAAACATAGCCTAGGGCTAGGCTATGAATTGGTAGCGCAGCTGTAGCCCATCTTGGTGTTATCTTCAATTGGAAAGTGGACAAATCAATCGATTTGTATAATAAGTCTTAAATGTGGCATTGTTATGTGTACTTTCTGTTCTGGTTTATTCATTTTTTCCGTTCCTTCTTGAATCACTTTGTGACTTTTTTTCTTGAAATTTTTTATATAAATGTATTTTTCTTTGAGCCAAAAGTTGGAGTGGAAATGTCTCCCTTCCTCCCGAGTCCCAGGAAAATATATATTTCATGTAAAATTTTTTGACATAAATTCAGTGTTGGGGTAGTTAAAAAACACATTGCAAAGAAAAAATATTAAATCTTTGCTTTATTCAAATTTTACAGCATGTCCACTTAAGTGGACAACAGGATATAATTGTTCTAGATGTACTGTGAGAAATACTGCAGTCTCTATGGCTCAGGGCAGCATTATCTGGTGTAATTCTGCATACAAGACAGGCATAAACTTGAGGAGAAAGACAAAGCACAAACAATAATTTAGCACAGTTAACATCACATAAAAATGTTAAATGGGATAGTTCCCTTGAGAATCTCTTCAGTGATTCTGTAAATAATTGCCTCTGTTGTATCATAGGACTGTCTACTGAAAAATGTCCAAAAAAACATAAGTGCAAAGTCCTGACTTCCACTACAGAGGACATTTATAAATTAGCATTTTTCATATAAAAATAAATAAGCTCAGCTCTGAACATTCACTCAGATAAGATGTTTACTTACTTGAAACATTAGAAATATAACATGTTGTTTATTTAATGTTGTAATGTTTCATTTAAGAATATCATGCTTACCATTATTTTTTTCCATAAAAAGTTCATGGTGCATGTGTTATTGTGCAATGATGTTAATATATGTTGCAGATTTTGAATTGTTCAAGTATCTGATGAAGCAATTATTATTACAGATTACACACTTTCCAAACACAAGGTCTTACAATCATGAATTTGCTTTTTTATTGGTAATTTTCTATTTTGTTTTTCTCTGCTAGGATTTCCTGCTTAATCATCTTTTAGAGAGACTTCGCATATTCTGGGACACATGCCTCTGGATCTGGAGTTCACTTGCACACAAGAACTTGTGTTTTTAAATGCTGTATCCAGTCAAGTAACTGTTTGTCCAGCTTAATAATAAATGTACAGAGATGAGTTTGAAGAAATCTTTTGAAGTTTTATTTAGGTACCATCTGTTCAAAGTAACAGTGGTTTAGGTCTAACAAGTGGTTTAAGTCTCTTGGCAGGAACAAGATTTGCTGCAGGAAAGTGCCTCTTCCCTCTGCCCTTGGTAAAAACACCTGGGAAGGACCTATAGAAAATAAGATTGTTAAAACATGAACTACCACATCATCTGTTAACATTTTTCTAATTACAGGAGAACGTTACTACAAAAGGCATATTTTAACATTGTCTTACATGACAGATGAAAATAAAAATAAAAAAACATGGCACTGTATTGCCTCTCCTCACCAGTTTCCTATAAAGTACAATAGGCAATCATTTACACCTTCAAATCCCATATATATTTTTTATTTCATAAACACATTTCACATTAGCCTTAAGTGAAACAGGCCTTTATATATTTTACTGAATAGTCACAAAACATCAGATGCTTTCTTCCAGGGTTTACTAACTTAGATTTGAATGTCTGCAATACTGGTAAGAAACATACCATGCAACACAATATTATAGTTACTTTCTGTAAAAGTAAAGAGCAGAATTTTACCTGTACAAATCAGCAGCATGTCAAAATGTGTATACACAGGGCTTACATTTAAATTCCCCTTAAGTTTTTACTTGGTCATTTCCATTTGAAGTGGTGGTCTCTCTGTCTGTCTCTGTTCTCTGCAGGATTGTATCAAAAACAAAAATATTTATTAATCATCAATACATCTGCAACAGATAGGTAAAATAAGCCATGTACATGAACTGAAGTTTAATACTAAACCTCATATCTTGATTTGTTGCGCCACCACTGGCTGCGCCCCTCTCAGACGAACTGATTAACTGCAATAAGCGCCAGCTGACTGCACAAGATCAGCCTGACTATCCTGTCATCACAAATACAGCACAAAAGAAATAAGGATTTACAAACCAGCAGCACAAAGATGAGGGTTTAAACAGCTAAATGATAATGATAAGCAGTATAGGACTTTGGTGACAGCTACATTATTTGCTGTCCATTCGTACTATTTTAAAAACTGTTTTGGGTAAAGCAACTCATAACTAACCAGATGTTAAATGTACTGTCAGTCAGATATTTCTTGTCCAGATACTCGCTGCCACAGAACTGAGTGACATCACTAACATTATAAAACAGGTGCTTCCCATCCTTAAATGTGATTGGCTGAGCTGCGTTCCATGCCGTTGTAAAATCAGTGTAACCCGCTGGCAGACCGCAGCACAAAATATCCCTGCGCCACTGTAAACGGACATAGCGTTGCCTAGCAACCAACTACTCTGCGCTCAACTTCCTCGTTAGGTCACATTTGTTTCAAGACTTTTGTAAACAAAATGTCAGACTTTGTGGTGAATTTTGATTTGCTGGGTGGCCTGAGCCTGGATGAGTGGTTGGAGGAGCTGCTTGGTGTCTGTTAAAAGACGCTGAATTCACCACCAGCAACAATGTTTTCACCGGTGTGGTAAAGAAACTCCGCCGAGAAGGACGTGACAAATCTTCCCACCACCAAGCCATAACCAAGGCAGACTGCCAGTAGATGAAGCACTTTCAGGGACGAAGTTCAGACACACCTTGGGGGCTTGTCTGTAAAGTCTGGTTTGACGTGCAGCTTCATATGGGATGCAGGGTGAACGAGGGCAACCGCAAATTAAAGGCCGACTCCTTCAGCATTCGCCACGACGAAGATGGCCTAAAATATGTCACCCTGTCTTTCAACGAATGCACAAAAAAAAAAAAAAAAAAAAAAAAAAATCACAAAGATGCTCCCGAAAAAACATAGAACGCCTGCGGGGATTCATATATGAGCAGCCGGGTAACCCACTGTGTCCGGTGGCCTCCCTGGAGAAATAGCCTACCTCTCCCTGCTGCCTCCTGATCCACCTGCCTTTTATCTCCACCCAAAGCGGACACAGTGTGACAGCGCCGATGTATGGTAAATTAACTGTATACTTTTATTGTTATTGTTACAACCGACATTAGGCATACGTCTGCGCAAAAACGCACCTGTCGCGAAACGCACACCACCGTCCCTGCAAAGAGGAGTCCAAACATAATTGAACACTATTTTAACAATTGCACTATTAATGGAAATATCCAATTCAACATTAACGAGCCCAAATAGCCTGATGTGACATGATGATGGCGCTAGATGAAAAAGCAATCTTAGCGTCTGTGTTGCTTGGCAACCATTCTGTCCACTCTATCTTGCTTGGTGGAAGAATGAATAGTTCTCAGTTTTATTGCTGCATTATTACCAATACATTATTGGTAATGTATTGGTAATAATGTTGTAATAATGTTGTAAAATCACTGTGACCCACAGCTTCAAGGGGCTTATCGCTTAAGTAAACCATGCAAACATAACGTTAGCCAATTGCTAACCCACTTTTAACGGACGCCACCTCATAACACGTCCCGTGCAGATACTGTTCAGTAACTTCTGTTAATGTGCAACGTGTCCGGTAATATCTATTACTGAATTTTATGAATAAAAACGGTGAATAAGAAGTAAATACACTCACCGAAGCGCCGTCGTTTCTGCCTGTTGTTGACATAGCTGAGTGAGCTTCACCGCCTTCCTGTTTCGGGGTCACAGGACCAGTGGAGCGTAACTTGATTGGCTGGATGTTGAAGGATTTGATTCAGGGATCGATTGCTTCTCTTTGGTTACCCGGATGTTGACTGTGAATTTTGGACACTGAATTTTTGGAGACATTGAATTTTTTTGCACTGAATTTTTTGAGACGTTGAATTTTTTTACACTGAATTTTTTTTTTGCATCGAATTTTTTTGCACTGAATTTTTTTTTGCATCGAATTTTTTTGCACTGAATTTTTTGAGACATCGAATTTTTTTACACTGAATTTTTTGAGACATCGAATTTTTTTGCACTGAATTTTTTGAGACATTGAATTTTTTTACACTGAATTATTTTAAACATTAGAAAAATTTCAGAGGCAAATAAAATTCAAAGCTTGAAATTTGATGGCTTTTAAATTTCATAGTCTGATTTCGATGCAAAAAAAAATTCAGTGCTAGAAATTCGATGCAAAAAAATTCAGTGCTAAAAATTCAAATTCAAACTCTGATGGCACAGATTTGCTTCCATACCTGATGGGCTTTAAAGGAAACTGAACTTTGCTGGAGTGTTGGAAGTTCCCTGGCTGGTGATATGAAACATCAGCTGCTCTGTGCTCCCCTGGGCTGCTAATCCACAATACTGGATTTCTATCTCTCCATTCACTTCCATAGCAAAACAGCTCCCAAAATAACACTTTTAGTGTATAAACAAACACAAACCAAGAGGAATCCTAGTACCCATTTTTTAAGGTAATTACTATTATTTGTGAGGGTACTATTAGGTCATTTCTCCCTGGCACAAGGCTACAATGTGGAAGTTTCAGGCTGGTGCTACCTGTCAGATCTACTTTCAAATTCAAATACAGTAGGAAAGTAACAAGAGCCATTTCATTTTGCTCTAAAATGGGTACTAAGACTTGTTTGATTTAATTTTGGCATAATCTGCATTATTCACATTTCATTATGGCAGTGAATGGAAGGGCATAAATGCAGTATTGAAGATTAGCCGCCCAGGGGAGAACAGAGCAACTGATGAGGATATTTCAGCACCATGTGGACTCACATAACACCAAGATAATTACAACCCAACATTCTACCAAATTACAATTACCTTCAATGAAGTTTCAGCAGAAATGGCAGTGACTCAGGACTGACTGAATTTTCATTTTAGCTAAAATACTCCTTTGTGAGCCAAATACAGCATTCCAGAGAAAATGGAGCGTGCCTATATTAGATCTTTTTCCTCTCTGGTCTATTTTCTGTAATTTGGGATGAAGCATGACAGCCTGATGGAGGGTGGTAAATATGAGCATGCTGTGTGCAGTTTGCTGACGTCACCGCACAGGATTTCTGGCTGTCAAAAGTCCCGTGGTTTCTAGGAGTTGTGTCGTGCTGCCTGTTTGGGCCGCCAACATGCAGCGCTGTCTGCGGCAGCTTTAAGATGGACTTTTTTTGTAGCGTTTTCCCTCCCTCATCTCATATCCTTCAACCGCTGTCTCCGACAACCCCCTCAGTCCCTCCACCTCTTCCATCCTTTCTTTCTCTTTCCATTCAACCTTGATAGTTTCTTTTCCATCTTCTCCGTCTATCCTTGAAGTTTTCTTTTCTCTCCATCATCCTCATCCCTCCCTCTTCCCTCTCTGTCTCTCCTCAACTGTCAGTCATCATGTCTCTCTGGCCTTATGTAATCAAGTGAACCACATGTATTGGTTAAGCTCACTTATGTCCCCAGTTGCCAGCCTCTGTGAAACACACTCATGCCACACACACACACACACACACACAGACACACACACTCAAACACAAACATTCATAAATGCAAATGTGTAGATGCTCAAAATGCGTGTTCACACGTACGCACACACTAGCGCATAAATGTCAGTTTTGCAATACTAAAATAAATGCATAAGCGCACACACATAATCCCCCTCACCCCTAATCAACCCCCATCCTGCACACACACACACACACACACACACACCCGCAGAGTGGCCAGCTGTCCAGTGTCTCATTGCTCGACACATACTGCCTGCGCTGACAGGTCACATGATGAACAGCCATCGCTAAGAGAGCTAAAACACAGCATCCTTCATGAATTAATTACCGCCAAAAATAGCAGGGAGCAGGTCGAGCCTCTCCAAAGTCTGTGCTGTGTTGTTGCTGCCGTGCATTTGTACGTGTGTTTGTGTGGTTTTGGGTCAGTGAGGATAATAGTTAGTATTTGACAGTTAGGTAATGAATGAATCCAAGCTAATGTCCTCATGATCATTACAGCACAAGGAGTGTGCTGTAATCAAGAGTGCATGTGTGTGAGAGCTCGCTGTTGTCTCTGTTTATTCCCATGCTGTTTCTTATTACCTGAGAACCTTCTGTGTAATGTTACACAACCGTGACATCTGACTGTGACTCTGTTTGTGTGTGATGGGGAGTGCGAGACAGATGTAACTAAATTTGACAATCACACTAAAATAACACGGAAACATGGCTGTGACACAGCCATGGCCATGTAGTGCACGCCTTCACCACGCCTCGGGGGCTGTTCTGTCATCTTTACACAAGTGCTTCACTAGTAGGACAGCATGTCGCCAGACATCACAGTGTGTGGGTGACACAGAGACATTCACCCCATGAGGACAGCGTGTTTTTTCTATGTCTATGTGTGGACAGATCAGAATTTTCAACAAAGCTGTTGTTTGGGGTTTTAAAGTCCAGCTATCATGCACTGTAAAAGAAAAACTCTTGAGTTGTCAGCCCAGGCACGAGGTGAAAATGATAATGCTGAAATGCCTTGTTTTCAGGTTTGCTAACATAGTATACAACTAGCAAAACACACACCACATTAGGAAGTAAATGGGGTCTGATCTCAAAATGTGCTCCTGGAAAAGTTTCTCAAACCGAGCGGTCACTAGTCAGTCGCTGTCAGAAGTTAAGGGCTTATAAATTCATATTCTTTTGGCACTTGTTTTGGCTGCTTCCGCATAGGACTCTGTCGGCAGGCCAGAGTCTAGCTACAGCATGGAAGAATACAGTTTGAAAGGTAGTGCTTGGTTTGTGAAATAAAGTAGTTCTGTAGTAGTTCTAAAGTAGTTTCCCATTTCAGAAAAGCAATGTTATCTTAGTTTTTCAAAGCCATTTGCGATTGCCCAGTTGCTCGCTGTTGTAGTTGAGCAGGAGCCTGCAGCACATCCATATCAGGCTCAGTACTGAAGTGAAATGAATCTGTAACTAGCACCTATGCTCCAAAACAGTGAACTTATTAAGTTTCACTTTGTTGCTATAGTTACATACTTTGGTTCAAAACTTTAGGGCCAGTGTATGAATTTACAAAGGTAATTAAACTTTAGCTGGACCATTACACAGTTTTGACACATACCCTCCAGCCAATCAGAATATGAAAAACTGTTTACCCAGATAATGGTGTTTTAAAGAATGTCTGTTTTATCAGCATATGTAAATTTCATTCAGGGTCATGGGCGGCTGCAGCTTGACCCAGCATGTAATGGGCAGAAGACACAAAGATTAAAGTAGTTAATTTAATCTCTCAACATTCAATTTATCAGATGCTTGGTGCACCACATGAGGCACTTCAATTTCTCTGCCCATTCATTCATTTTTTTTTTTTTTTTTCCATTTGTTTGTGTGTAATGGCTTTTTCAATGGGCACTGCTTTGGAGAATGGCAATATGCACTGTTTAAAAGGCAGAGCCCCGCAGCCCTGCATATGGGAAATACAGTGTTTTCTTGTAAAGCAGGCAGTAGCAGCAGAAGTCAAACAGGCATCAGCCAACTGGAGACTGCTGCTGCTGTACATCCACATAACAGGAAGTAGCTTGGTGATTTATAACTGTGGTGGCTAAGTCGATGCAGGAAATAAATACTTTGTTAAGCAATTCTCACTGTGCTACCACAGCGCTTTGGAGTTGACAGGTGAAGTCTTTTTTTTTTTTTTTTTTTTTTTTTTTTTTTAAGTCAACACACACACACACACACACACACACACACACACAAACACACTCACACACACGTTTTATTATTTTTGTGGGTGCATTGTACTGACTTTCATTTGTTGTCTACAGTCTTTCCCTAATCTTAACCATAACCAGCTCATGCCTAACCATAATTATAACTCTAACCTTAACATAACCCTAATTTTAACCTCAACCCTAATCTTAACTAATAAGACAACATTAGCACACATGTGCACACACACACATAGACAGACAGACACACAAACACATACACACCGCCTTCCTTCACCACAGTACCTAGAAAAAAAACCCCACCAGCGCACTTGTTTATTATCTATCCCCAACTCTTATCTCTTACTCTCTAACTCTAACCTTATCTTGATGTTTTCTTTTATCTAAAGGAACAGGATCCAGTGGTGGAATAAGTCTTGCAGAACCTCAGCCCTTGGGCAGATTCATGAGCAAACTGAGAAAACGCTGTGCACCATCTTTGTTTCGCTCACAAGCGGTAGAAGCAAGTGAGCTTGAAACCCAATAGAATACACTAATATCCTGGAGCCCACAGACAAACTTTACTTGAATAATGTTCCTTTAGAGTCACATATTTGCCTCCACTTATTTGAGATCAAACACAGAGTGGAGGAAGTCGAGGAGGAGGAGGACGGAGAAACCTTGCCACTGGGTCACAATATCTGCCAGAACAGCCCCTCTGCACTGGTGACTTATGGTGTGATGATATGACAAAACAATGACTGCAGTTAGGATGGTCCAAAATGAAAACACTGAGTGTTATAGTATTTTTAGTAGGGACAGTTATATTGTTTTTCTCCAGTAATATTGTGCTAATTAAAAAATCTGAACCCAGGCCAGCAGCAGCCGCAGCAGCCATGGGTTCAGGTCCACCACAGCCCTTAGCTGCTCCTCATCCGCTCTCTCTGCCCTATCTCTCTCCACTTTACTGGTCTGATAAAACGAAAAAATAATCTTAAAGCTACATTAAGCAATATTACATGCATTTTTAACAATGAAATGGTTCCTGGCAATGTGAAAGTCACCACTGTCTTACCACCACAAAATGTACAGCCAGCCTGTTGTTACTTCTTGGCTTTAGCTTTCTAAACTTTTGTATGAGCACGAGAATAGGCTCTTCCTCTGCCCTCCTTTTCACCCCCCACCACTTCAGCTTCATTCAAAGTGTCTCTGAAGATGCACATTCTACAGATAAAAGCATCCAAATTTCAGATCTATCACGCGAGTGCCTCTGTTGCTGCAGTCAGCAATGAAGCCACAGACAACTTTCATCAAAAAGCAGCTTATCTTGCAGCTGAAAGTCTGCAGCTTCACAACATTCGCCAATTGGAGGTCAGAGACAAAATATTCCAAGTAATCCCACAAGACCCGTGTGAGAGTGAAATGTATCCCTCATTTCCACACCCAAAAAATATTCTTGCTTAAGTTTCAGTTTTGTACAAGCAATCTACGGTGAACCCAGAAGCAGGACTGACTGTTTGTTTTCAGAGTTTGTGCTCTCAACGCCATCTAGTGTTCAAAAATTGCTCAGTACAGCTTTCAAAAAAAAAAAAAATTGCACATTTATGCTATGGGAACATCCAGATAATGCATGCAGTTGCACTGGTGACATTAATTGTTAATCTTGACTTTGAACTTTGTAACCTTAAGTAAAGTTTTACCTGCCTGACCTTAACCCTAACTTAATCTTAACTGGCTTTACTTGTCTCAACTTAACTGCAAATCTTTATCTTATGATTAAAACATGAAAGTTTGTGTTTCCAAGTGTCTCTCTCTCTCTGTCTCTCTCTCTCTCTCTCTCTGTCTCTCTCTCTCTCTCTCTCTCTCTGTGTGTGTGTGTGTGTGTGCTAGTTCCACTTATCATAAGTAATACAACACTGACCTGTCCAATAGTCAGCTCTGCCGATCAGAAGTAATGGAGCATGGGCATGTAGTCAGCTCCACCAGTCAGAAGTAATTGCAGCACTGGCCTTTAGTCAGCTCCACCAAAAGCCATGTTAAGATCAATGATCAGTCCCAGCTGAGCTGGATTGGTTCAAGACGGGGGTTTGCCAGTGGAAACTTGGAACTTATGGTCTAGTGCTTGTATTTGAACAATTAGATTATTTAATTGAGACAAATGCAAATAAAACCCTGAATAGGATCAAACATAGCTTTTGCAGCCAAATTTTAAGATTTATTACTCAAATGATTAACCCACTAATGCATGCTTTTACCTGCATTAGATTTGCATTAATATGTGTTGGTTCTGGTCCCTGCAGCTCTATTCCCCTGCTGTGTTGAGACCTGGCTGCCTGCCCTGTTGCACACAGTAGTGGGGAGATGCTTCTGGCAGGATGTGAGTCTAGGCCAGCAGGGGCACCTGAGGATGCAAAGGCACTGTCTTTGGGCATTATGATACCCATTATTCAAAATGGCTTCTGACCAAAGTTTTTCAAAATTAATTACATGATCAATGTTGGTGGCATTGGAACAGAGACAAGATGGCAACTTAAGCCAGGAGCACAGTAGGCGATTGTCAAAAGCTGAAGATCTTTGTTTCACTCAGGCTACCTTGTTTCTTGTAGTCTCTTATTTGACTGACGCAGTGGTGGCACATTCAAAGATTCATCACATGGATTTGCTTGTGAGGAATCTCGGTGCCCTGCTGACTCCCAAAAACAAATGCAGCATGAGACTTGTTTTTTCAGCTGAGAAGGATGAGCTTATAGCACTAGTTGTGTTTGCATTCATTTTTTTTTCTGCCAAAAGAAAAAGTAGATGGCCAGACACTGGATGTGGGGAAGATAATAGATGGGGAGACTGCTGTTCTCTGTTGTGAAAATGTGCCTTTACATATTTCACACTACAAGAGACTGAGATTTTGGGCTCACAAAATCCAGCATGGTTGAAAATGTCCAGATGTCTGAGACAGCTTAAAGCCTTGGACAGACTGTCTGGTGTGCCAAGACTGAGCAAGCTTTGGTGACGGCTGGGAGTTAACTCTGACAGGTTTTGTCTTGCACCACAAAGACTTGTCAGGGACAGCAAAATCAGGCTCATAATGATGTAGTATGCACCCGGCTCTGCAAGGTCTCATGGTGCATACTAACACAATGTGCAGAGACAACAGGGCATAATACACTGCAAAGGTATAGAACCTGTTATGGACAGTGTGCTAAAAAAATTAACTCTACAAACAAACATTCAACATTACATACAGTCAGTGGGAGTGTTCAAGCAGTCTGTGTGGCTGGAGCTGTGTAGTGAATCACTACTAATGCAGTCACAGTGCCTAGTGTGGTCAGTGATGTTGCCTTAATGAAATTTGAGTTTATGGACACATTAGGTTAAAATTCAATAATGAATTTGACCATTTGCAATTGCATTTAAAGTGATACAGCAACCATTTACTTGTATACGTCCTCGAGCTCTGTTTAAGTCTAGTTGCCTGCCACTGCAGAACACAGGTCTTCTGTTTCTCAATTCCCCATTCATGACCTCTGCCAACAGAATTGGCTATGTTTTCAGCCCATTCTGTCCGCCTGTCTGTGTGTTTGTTGTCTTAAAATGTAATGAACCGATTAGCTTGAAACTTGGTAGAAAGGTGGATCATGGGACAAGGAAGAACTGATAAATTTTTCACACTGGTTGGACAAAGTGGCCGTGTCAGTAGGTGCGGCTTCACATAAAAATACATGTAACTTTAGAACAGATTCACACGACATCATGAAACTTTGGTAGAAAGGTTGGTCATGTGGCAAGGAAGCAGTTTAGCATTGCATACTGATTGGTCAAAGGAGGGTGTGACAGTGGGCATGACTAACTTTTGCTGAATATCCAACATGTTCAACTGGCATTTCTTGACCAGGTTTAGTCAGGCATAGTGTCAGTAGAGATACACTCAGCTGAGCGTGTTTTTCTAGTTTGTATTGTGTTCACATGACAATTCTGAAAAACATGGAAATAACTAAAATATGAACACAAACATTTCTCAAAGAGTATCAAATGAAAAAGCTGCGGGTGTGGCCTAACAGGATTTGAAAGTTAAGTGTGTAAAAGTATTTACAAGGGCTTGTTGTGTGTGTATGTGTCAATGTAAGTGTCCGTGTGCATATATATGAGTTGTGTTAGTTCATCGTAGACATGGGGGTGCAAGTGGGAGGCAATACCAATACACATGGAACATGATGTTGCTGAGCCACAATTCCAAGGAGAATAACGTGTGGCAAGAAGCACATTAAAGTTGACTTATTTTCTTTATTTATTTTTTAATGTAAAATGTAGGAATAGGCTAAGTGTAGGGTGGCAAACCCACAGCTCACAAGATGCAAGCAGCTCGTTGCCTGCTCCTGTGCAATTTGGGATGGGCCTATCGGTGTTCAATGTTTATTTATTTATTTATTTATTTATTCATTTTACATTTTAAAATTTATCTCTGATTAATCAGAATGCATTTGAATACTTGACAAGACTACCAATAAATTTGCCAATATTCTAAAAATAAAAAAATGATTTTTCATGCATGTAGCTATTCCAGCCCAAACATAAAACATACTTGCACAGATGCAGAAGTTTGTTAGCCAGGCTAACTGACTGAACTGCCATGGCAGAGTCAGAAAACCGTAAAGCTGAAGAGGAGCACAGGACATTCTTATCTATTTGGGAGGAGCTGTATTTTACTGCGTAACAAAATGGAAAAAGTTTTCGGCTTCACGGTCACATTTTTAAAGGAACAAACCTGGAACTCCATTTCGCCTCACTCCATACTAACATGGCCCAGGACTTTCCCAGAACAAGTTGAAACAACAATTTGAAAATGTACAAAGCTCAGAGATGGTCACACTATCAGGTGGCATGGAACATTGCTCATGTTATCCAGTGTTTGGATCAACTTACATCTGTGAAAGGTAAGAAAAGACCAGAGAACTGTTGGGCTTTGTTATTAGGCCTATAAGTCACTGTTTCTATTGCCATGTGGGCATGCATGTTTTGTGTGGCTCTATGCCATTTTTTTTTTTTTTTTTTTTTTTTTTTTTAATGATCTTCTCTTTATGCTGGACTTGTTTTGCAAACCCTGGGCTAGCTGATCCAGACAAGGGCAACCACTAGACCCTGAGGTAGAAGCCTGCCCATGAAGGTCATCCTGCCCCCCATCAGCCAGATTGTCTGGTTGAGGTAACTGTGCTTGGGTCAGCCCCTCACACTGGAGGAGAGAGCCTACCCTTCCTTTAGCTCAGCTCATGACATTCATTTATTTATTTATTTATTTATTTATATTTATTTTTATTTTCATTTATATTCCTTTCTTTCTCCAGTGAACAACTTAGTAGGGGCAAATGTTCCTCTACCAACCCCACACAGCAGTGCGGGCAACCAGTCACCACATCCACAGGGCATCGGTATGAAACCTCCAGTGCAGACTCAAAAATATGTGTGTGTGTGTGTGTGTGTGT
Source organism: Myripristis murdjan (assembly GCF_902150065.1). Lineage (NCBI taxonomy): Eukaryota > Metazoa > Chordata > Actinopteri > Holocentriformes > Holocentridae > Myripristis > Myripristis murdjan. Next base: position 8,222,860 of record NC_043994.1, read on the forward strand.
GTGTGTGTGTGTGTGTGTGTGTGTGTGTGTGTGTGCGTGCGTGCATGTGTGTGTGTCTGCATGTGAAATTTCATAATGTAACTGTTTGAATGAAAAAGTAGATCTGGGGATCCAGAGAGTAGATCCAGTGAACCGAGTTTCTCACTGAAAAACTAAATTATAAAAATTAAGCAGTCAGTGTTCAAAACCTATCAGAGCTATGTTCTGCTAGTGTAGTGTAGTGTATGTGATGGGCTGCATGACATGGACAAAATTTCATACCTTGATGTTTATGCCAAATATCTCAATAGTGCTACGATACATGATATGACTATTACACTTATTTGAAATTTTAAGCGTAGCAATAGTTAAAATTAAAGATTCTTCAAAAATCAGCATAATAATACCAAATGAACATAGAAAATGCAATTATTTCATTGATCAGAACACACCAATCACAGTCTTAGGCCGCATTCAAATAAAAGGACAAAAAAATGTAATCAAAAATTTTGTTGCAGCCTCTGCTTCAACACAGTGTTTAAATAATATTTTAAGTGTAACAACAGTGGAAATTGAACATTCCTCAAAAAAACAAACAAACAAACAAACAAACAAACAAAAGATATTAATATTGTGCATGTTCATATGTACATAACAATATGGCATGAGCACATATCTGTTTTTACTATTACTACTGTGATCATCATTTATTTCTCTTGTATAAGAAGTAAGTCACTCTGTCAGTCAAAGATGGCAAGTCAAATATTTTATAAGTCAGTTTTTGCTGGCGGACACCTCAGACACACAGGAATATTCAGCAGCCTGGTTTATTCAAGGCAACAGGGAGATTCCCCTGCAGGGTAAAGGTTCATTTGAACAGCTTGACACAAATAAGACCTTAACAAGAGTATGGCCCATAACAGGTTACTCAGTGCATGTTAACATAGCCACTGTTTTGGCCTTAGGTACTGTGGTGGCAATGGGGAACACCGGCTCTTCCAGGAATCAAACCTATGACCATCTGGCTGGGGGGCGGCCTCTTCCTCTTCACTAATTATAATTACACAGATAGATGTACTGTATCTGGCTGTCGCTTTGAGCCAGCAAAACTCATTAAAAAATTGACACAGCAGGATAAGCTGGGATTTTTGATTTCCCATAATTTCATAGTTTCTAGGCAATCAGCACATACAAAGGAGAGAGCAACACAATGCAGAGCACCAGAAAAGGTGACAGGATTGTTTAAAAAAAAAAAAAAAAAAAAAAAACCTCTCATTACCACTACAGAAATTGCACTATTTGCCTGAAACTTTTTTAATACATATTCTGATGATACCCTGGTGGTTCAGTGACTGGGGAACTAACCATACTGTAAAAATATGGGAAATAACTTTTTAAAGTTTTGCTGTGTGGAAAGATATTGCTCTCTGGAGCACTTCTTTTTTAACCTTTGGAGCGTGAATGCTATAATAGATACCTTGCTGGTGGTGGAGAGCTAATGCCCAAAGCCTGTGAATAAAGGAGGGATAATCTATTCAGAACAGCCTGAATTAGAGGTGCTTGTGTATATGCGGTGTGTGTGTTTAGTGCAATCATAACCGGCAGGTGGTGTGTGTGACAGATTGTGTGTGTCTATCTGTCCCTCTGTCTGATTGTATGCTTATGTACACACCAAGCACACACATCCAAAATTTCAATCTGACCTTTTGCACATAAGTAAATGGGCCACATTTGCATCTTTATAATATTCCTTTTCAGCTGCCTCAGCACAGCATTCAGGCAAACAGACACCCCAGGAGCTGTGCGACTGTGTGTGATGTATTTGGGCTCTGCTTAGCGCACACTGTATGGGATTAATCCTTAAACAGCTTCCAGATACATCCTCATAGCTCTCATTCATTCCCACAGGCCATTCTTTCACATCATCTTTGCCCTGTCACTCTGTCTCTCTGCCTTCCCTTCTCTCACTCTGCTGCCTTTCTTCTTCTTAATGCTCACCGCCTCTGTCTGTCACTCTCTCGTTCTCTCTCACCCCGTCTGACTGAGTTTGTCGATGCCACCGTTTGTTTGTTTTTTTCGCTGATGTGTTCATCCAGAGTGACTTAAAATTCAGCAGCAGAATAAGGGTGCAATCACAGTCAATTTTCTTTGGCCTGAACCATTGCAACTATTGTTGTATTTTTTTGTATTGGGTTGACTTGCGATAACAATGACTGACTACAAATAAACTAGTAAACAAAAGGCATATAGACTATGTTTACCTGTGCACAAGAAAGAATTTATAGTGAGTAACCAGGTTATGGCAGGAAATCTGCTAATGCGTTTACATGTGGCCATGGGGAACAGAAGCACAGCATATGTATTTATCGTGTTGGTTTCCTTATTCACCCTCTTTTCCTGCACATGCACACATGTAAAAAACAGTAATTCAAAAATTCAAATAAGTGTATACATGGCACAATAATACGGCTGTCTCAGCACAATCGGTTCTTAATTCCTAACCCTGACTTTCTTGTTTCTTGTTTACATGGCATTTGAGAAATCAATTCAATGCCCATATATGGTAAATAATCCTATTACTAAACTGCATGCAAACGCAGTGATGGATTCACAAGGTGATCTGTTATTCCTTGAGTTTTGATTACAGTTTTGAAACAGTCATCTTATAATACTCTTGCTAAAATCGTCATCAACATTCATACACCAAGGAACTTACAATTGGCTACGTAAAGCAAACTTTTTCCTAGGGACTATTCTCAGGTGGAGCCCTTCTTGACATGAACTGTTGCTTGATGAAAAATCATGTACTGGGGGTAACAGTACACCAGTCACATTTTTTCCTTTTGGCTCTCATATGCTAACATTTGTCTCTTCCTCCCATAAATCCTTGTTTTTTGGGCAAACTCAGCCAAATGGAGTAAACACTCCACAGTTCAAATATATGAACACTGCTTCAAACATACTTGTGGTAAACACAATTATTGAATTCTATACTATCACTGGCAAAGAACAGAGCGGTCAAAGCCACAGTGCCCAGGCACAGTATGAGTCACAGCACTTTATCCCCCTGATGTGCTCTCCTATTCTCCATATTTCAAATCCCTAGAAACTGTGATCTATTCCCATTAGGGAGTCATCTCATCCCCACTGCTATCTTTGAATGTGTGACATGAATTAAGGCACATAGCTACAGTGCAGGATGGTGTTTAATAGAGTTTCATCTCTTTGCAGTTCATTCTTCCAGACACTGAGACATACAGTAGTTATAGTAGAAGCACCACATTTACTGTATGGCTGCAGAAAAGCAACTGCCGTATCTCTGAGAGAGTCTGAGTGTTTACAAAATTATTTTCCTCTTTCTACCACCCTGAGGTCAAAGAACACTTCAGTTTTGTTTGAAACAAAATTCCTATTCAACTTTATCTATGACATTTAAGAAGAAAAGGATGGAAACTTTGTTGCTGTCTATCACTGTACAAGCACTAAGGCCACTCAGGAAAGCCATTACTAAAGTGATCAATACAGAATGCCATGCTGTTGGCTAAGTATGAGCAAAGAGTGAAAAGCATACAGCACTGGTCCAAAAATAAAGCTTCTTTGTGCCCACCATATGAAGCTTCCTACTGAACTCCACACCAGGATAAATCTGACTTCCTACATGGAAAAGTTCAGAAGAACATCAATTATGTTGGAATTCCAAGTCAAAATTCAGCCTATGATCTCAAAGCCCAGTTTACCAAAATACCCAGATATAACATCACTAAAAATGGCAGACAGCACAGTGCATCCTCGAGGATGAATTTCAAATAAATGCCCTGATGTATTCAATGAGTGATGATGCACAGGAACTTGTTAGTGTGTCGGTGTTATCTGAAGCAATTAAGCTGATGTTTGATGGGGTTATACACACACACACACACACACACACACACACACACACACACACACACACACATATATACGGTTTGCTGTCACAATGCAATTTTTTGAAATTGTAATATCTAAATATGAGATGAGGGCAAGAGAAACAGCATACAGCTTTATTACCTCAGTACACAAACTGGGCAGGCACTGTCAAATTGTGAGGAGTTAATTACAGTCAGATTTGTGGTAGGGATCTGAGATGACGCTTTTCCTGAGAAGCTGCAGTTAGATCCTCTGCTGACCCTTGCAAAAGCAATGGAACAAACATGCCAGGCTGAGATAGTGAAAAAACAAGAGGTTATGAGGTATGGCCTTTGGCTCACATGAGTGATAAACAAGTTTATCAAATGTCACTCAAAAGCAAACTGGGGGAGAGAAGTCTGCTCTGTTCAAAGAGGCTTAGAAAGCCTCAGGAGCATATCAGAATGCATACTGCAGATGTGTGAAAAGTCCATCACAATCATTTTGTGACTCTCAGGCAGTGAATGCTGCTTGAAGGAAATGTAGGAAAATAGGACATTGGTGAATAGTACCAAGACCTGTGCATTTCCAAAGGCGGGTGTCACAGCTCTTAGATCAGCTGGAGGGGGTCATTTGTATGCAGATGATGTGCTCATAGAGGTGGTTGTGAAAGACCAACATGATCACACAGAACATGTAAAAGCTTCATGAGGCCAGTTTGACTATTAAGTGAAAAAAATGAAAGAGTGCCCAATCAGAAGTGCTATTTGTCAGCCACAAAGCGCATGCAGTAGCAATTGGGTCTGACCCAAATAAAATGCAGGCCATAACAGAAATGCCAATGCGTAAAACTGTGAAGGGAATTTGCTTGGACTTGCCATATATTTAAATTCCTGCATAACTTCATAGACAAGCGCTTGAGAGGACTGTAAGTGAACTTAGCCAGGCACCTGGAGGGCTATTTCACGGACTCTGAAATCGTTTCCATTGGCAGCGACATCGTTCCAGGTAAAGCTCCTGGAACCTGATTTTGGGCCTGCTCAGGAGGTGATTCTAAAAACTGAGTTGCAGGAACTTTTAGGAGGAACAAGTGGAGCTGCCATCTTGATAGATCTAAGTGGCAACACTTCCTTAGACATGTGCCATCAGAGGGCTACAACATAAAGCATTCGGTGCCAAAAAAAAAAAAAAAAAAAAAGCCCAAAAAACAGAACAAAAACAGGAAAAAATGAAGATAAAACAACAAACTGCAAGTTGTACAAATGTGTGCAAGCCCTGATCAGTATTTGAGGACAATCAACTAGCCACGTTGAATGCCTCGTGTGCAACGTTTAAACAACAACTTACCGGTAACTCTACCAGAGTGCTGCCTTTTTTCCGGGGAAGCAAGCAGGATGTGATGGGAATGTGCAGATAGTAGCCACTGCAGGGCAGCGGCCAAGAAGAGGCTGCTTTGCACCGAAAAGGAGGAAAAGCTACCCCCCTACTCACTGGCAGAAAAACATTCAGAGGTTGATATAATCTGCCAAAAAGTGAGGAGTTAGCCTACAATATGTTAAATAGCCTGACGCGTCACTTTTTTTGTTTTGTTTTGATTGATTTGACTGACTTATCTTTTAATTGATGTTGTTGTTTTAAATAGTCTCTTTCTCAGAAAGTAATTGTATTTTAGAGTGTATTTTAAAATTTAAGTAAAAAGTAAGTAAAGGACAGTTGGGCATCCAGTGCACAATCAAATATTAGAAAAAAAATTAAGTTAGCCAACAAAAAGTTTAGGACTAAGAATTTTTTATGGGACACTTTATGTCCTACTTGGCTGATTCTCCATGCAGTGGAAAAGGAAACGAAAGGCAGTCCCCCGAACTTTGCGAGTTCTGGCAAGTCACAGGTTAAAGAAGTTCCATAATATCCTTGGTGGTCCAAAAGGGCCGCTGGAATCACGGTTGATATTGGCAGGATAAAGAACAAGGACTAAAACAAGGGTCTCAGATGATTCCTACTCCTTTGGTGTGGTGGCCATCTCTCCACACCAGCAAGAAGATGGAGTCCAGTGAAGACCCCTTGCGCCCCTTTTTTCTTATTACCCTGGCAGAAACTGTGGAGAGAAATGCACAAGTAGAAAAAGAAGACCTTGCCAGCAACCAGGGAATGTGAGAAACTGACTATTTTTTAATATCTTCACCTTTTACCTTTTACTCTCAAGATATAATATACACTGCTTTTGTCTCTGCTATGAAGCAAAACATTACATGAGCTGCCAGCTAAAATCTAATGCCTTCATTTCAGACTTCTCAGATTTGTCTACATTTGTGAGGTAAAGCCCTGATCACAGCAGATACACTCTCCAGGGCATCCATAGTCATGCCACAACAGCTTAATCCATATCATAGCAACCACAGTGAGCTGGGCTCTGTTGGAGGTCTACTTATGAAGGGTAAGAGAACTGTACCTGTTGTGATTTCAGAAGCAGAGAAATGCTGGAAAGGGTGCTGGAGGGACACATGTCCAATTGTCAAAGCAAAGTGTTGCGCTGTGGTGGACTGGTGACCTGTCCATGATGCTTCCCTGCCTTCTACCCATTGCATGCTGCTATAGGCTTTAGCCTCCTCATTATCCCTACTTTGAATGGGAATAAGTGGGTAAGGAAAATGAATGACTGACTGAATGAATGATCAATGCCAAATTTGGGTGAAACAAGTCTATCCTTGTGGCCCCCTGTAGTCTTTCACCTTTGCAACTGGCAAAAACCCAAAGAAATAGGTTGGGTCTGACATGTTACTTTTAGCTAATGTTATATTTAGAAATAAAAAAGTGTCTTCTGTCAGTGGATTTTTTCTTATAGTTTTGGGATCAGGAAGACACATCATCAAAACACATCACTGATGGACTGAAATCCACATTTGCCACTCATACTGGGATACCGGAGGTCCTTATCGCAGAAAATACTCTTCAGTTTTCATGCTCTTGCCTCGGAGGAAGATTTTCAGAGTGTGACAAGCAGCCCACACAACCATCAGAGTAATGGAGAAGCAGAAAGAGCTTCTCAAATAGCAAAGATGTGGTTGAACAAATCAAATCAAAACAAAACAAAAAAGCAAAAACAAAACAAAGATACCGAAAAGGCGTTTCTAGCTTATAGCAGCATAGACCCTCACCACTAGAGCTCAGAGGGTGACACGGATCCCCACCACCCATTGAACCTGTGTGGCTACAATCACGTAGGCCAGACAGCTGCCCCAATGATGACAGGGATCACATATCTAACAGAGACAAGAGCTGAGCCACAGTAAAACACACAGGGTCACAGGCAGACATGAGCTGAAGCCAGGTGTCTGGATCAACACCACTGATCTGTAATAAAGAATGGGACTGCTGATAATATAATAAAATGTGAAGCCACCACTTTGCCAAATTTGTCACACTTTATCACAGAGGCGTTGTAATCACTGAATCCATCTTTACCTATACCAACTGCTGAAGTTTTCACCTTTTAATGTTTTCCCATTCTTGATTCATTTCAACTTTATTTCAGACCATGGTCCATATAAACTCATACAGACAAATGGATAATATTGGATAATATACTGCATATAAACATATACAATAAGTATGACACTATTTCCCTGCAGGGTCAGTACATTTTCATTACCACTTCGGGTTATAGTAATGCACATTTTCATTAGAGCTGTACCTTAAAAGTTTGAGCCAAAAAATTAATGTACAAAAGCAACACACAGTATAAATGACTGGTTATGAACAGAAACATTGTAAGCCATTCTTTTCAATCTTGATAATAAAAGTAGACATGCCGGTGTACAATCTCAAATGTGCAAACAGACAATCGTTTTGTCAGGTTATAGCCCTACGGAGTCGACTTGGATAAGGACAGACAGAAGCTGGCAAAACATTCTTCTGTTTAGACACTAAAAGCTGTGTGTTTATTGATGGGCTCCAGCCCCTCTCTTTAATTCAGTGGTCCTGCTTGAGCAGAACATTGATTGAGCTATTTATTGTTGGAAGAAGCATGGTGACCGCCCATCTGGATCGTTCCAAGTCAGCAGCTGCATGGATAACCAGTCCTGTTGAGGGCAGTGACACACAGTGGGCTCTATTTTCGCAGACCAGGCGAGGCGGAGGCAACTGGGTGTGGCCAAGTGGATTTTGCTATTTTGGCACGCCGTGCGCCTTGGCGCAACTACTGCGCCGTTCCTCCTACCGGCGCAAGGGAGGAGAGAAGGCGTGGAGTGGGTTTGACACAGCCGATTCACTTTAAACCAATCAAATGAGCCCCTGTCCTCGCCTTTAAAATGCACTGCGCGAAGGCGTAATGAACGTTCACACAATTGACATGGAGAAAGAGAGCAGCCAGTCTTGGCTGCTGGAATGTCGCTGGAGCAACCTGCCATCCATCTGTCCATCCATCCATCCATCCATACATCTATCCTTAAATTCGTCTTCCTGAGTCCCCTGTCTTTCCATTACCTACCTGCCTCGCATCTCTCTTTTTTCCAGCTCTGTCACCGTCTGCTAAAGTAATTGATTTTTACAAGCAAATATAAATTTAACTGTGAAGCCCCCGTTTTTGATGAATGTTTTTACCTCAAAGGATAATCCTCGCCGTATTCATATAAATACATGTTTGTTTTGCAACTTTTGACTCCCATCACTTACTCATGCAACAACACACTAGAGATTAAAACAAAATCTGGTTCATGAAAGCTTTTACATTCGCTGTTCTAAACGCCCAGAGTCTGGCAAGGAACCGATGCATTTTACATTTTCTATATGTGTGGAATCAGTGTTTCCACTAGAAAAAAAAATTGGCACCGGACAATGTGACCGGCAGGTTTTCAATTTACTGGACAAATGTTTGAAATTCCGGTCAAATATTATCTGAATTTATTGAGCTTAAAATTATATGCAGGCTACAAAAGAATGATATCAAGGCATGTCAATTTATAGCGTAATCTTTTTTATTGAAAAGTAGGCTATATCAAATAAAATGAGTGCCGTCAATTGACTCAAGTGCGTAACGTCTAAAATAAATAAATAAATAAATAAATATTGCACAAGCCTGTGCTCTTTTAACATGAACATTGCATACAATTGCAAACAAATGCAACTACAATTTGCAAACAAAAAAACTGGCTCATACCATTTTAATAACGCTGCGTGCTGCCAACTTGAAATCAAATAGATGCAATAAAAACTTAATTCATCAGCTGAATTAACATCGAAAGTCTCAAGTGTCTCTCCGCAACTTGCAATGCGCATCAGTCTTGTGACCTTGTTCTCCCCCAGGCGACTTTGCTGCGCTGTTTTGATCCGGTTCTGCAGAGAAAAACCTCTCTCTCTCTCTCTCTCTCTCTCAGGTACACTGGCGACAGGAATCACGCAGGCTATTTTTTAAAAATAAATAAATAAATAAATAAATAAAATTACGTGAAAATTGACTGTTTTAATAAAATTCAAATTGTGCTTAGAGGGAATATTTTCACCGGGCATTTAAAAATTACCGGACTTAGGCTGATTTTAGGCTACCAGTCATAGTCCGGTGATTACTGGATAACGGAAACCCAGTGTGGAATATTTAAATATATATGGAAGAAGAACTGTGTAGTTAACAGGAGCAGCGCCAGACACCATGACTGGAAAAAAGACATCACCATACTGGACACATTGTTTGACTGACAGGTGATCAGGTTGGGTTTCCATTGCGCATGCCAAACGGTGCCAATCTCCTTTGATCTGACATCAGTTGTGTCGGGACAGTCGATATGGGGATACATTTATGTGCTGATTGAGATTATAGCATTGAATTGTGTTTTTTGTGGGTATTTATTGCATTGTTACTGTGCCTGACAATCTGTGAGGTTGTGGTGACGTGTGCGCACTGCCCGCCTGCCAGCCAAAATTCCACTGCGCCGGCCCCGCTGCGCCTTGCGCCGAAAGTAGACGTGGTTTCAGGAGGCGAGCTTTTGGCGCACCTCGGCGAAGCCTTTTGGCACGAAAATGTCACTGCGCCAAGCTGAATGTGTCGGCACCTCCCTCTGCTGCACCGCCACTCCCATCTCGGCGAACTTCGGTCTGGGAAAATAAGAAACTGTGCGCCCCACGGGTTGCGCTGGTCGAAAATAGCTTTGCGCGGGGTGCGCCTCACTGCGCCACCCTGCGCTGCGCCGGGAAAATAGAGCCCAGTAAGTTAATATAGCAGTTCAAATTCCCATACAGTTTTGTAAAATCAAGAATCAAGAATAGCTGAACAACTATTAGGCCTACTGCAAGCATGATGTTGGGCATTAATGGATAACAACCCTGAAAATTTATGCCAAGTGTATGTAATATTGGGAATGTTACTTGGTAAGAGTAAATTGAATACAACGAAGTACATCAATTTTACAAAGGCTTAACCAGAAGATGCCCATGGGTCCTCTCCATTTTGTTCACCTGGATGAACAAAGTGCCCAAAGTTTATGAAACAGTTGGGGTTTTTTTTATCTCGTGGAATAACATCTGAACACAAAGTACTACTAATGGATGCTATAGGCACACAATGCAACCCTTGGCGATGGCATTCACCCCATGTATCATCAGATGTGCACAGCAGAAAAAGCAAAGACAGACAACTAAATTTCACCTTTTTGAACACAAATAGAGCAAGTAAACAATATTTGTCACTTTTGATATGCACCTGGGATATGCACAAAAGGTTTTGCATTAGCAATAAGTATAAATTCAATATACTTAGACTGTACATAAGGCTTCAGGAGAGGACAAGGGAGTAGAAGCACTGCTGGGCCTTTGTGGTGGTGATATACGGGCAGTCTTTGGATACTTCAGGTGTACTGTGCCTATTCTGTCTTGTGATGTGGGCTTATTACACAGGTGGAATATGGTCTCACTTAAAAATGGAAAGTGCAAGTGTCCTGAAAACAACCAAGGGCACACTGTAGTGTTTGTGCAACATGAAAATACCTTTATCTCAATATGTATTTATGTCTTTATCTAAATATGTATTTAAAATGAATAACACATTGCGACCCACAGAGGTCATTGTCAGCTGGAGTTTACACACCTACATTGTGGTGCAGTACTGAACTGAGTGGGAGGATGGTTCTCTATAAATGTGGAGGTCTATTCGTCAGAAACAAGAAAGTTTCTGATGAATTTCTGAGTGATAACCAATAGTAGGGAGGGAGGGAAGGGGGAGGGGGGTCTAATAGGTCTATTTCTTTCCATATATACACATGATAAAGTTATCAATCTATAAGGTGAACCACATTTTTCTGTTCATGATTACAAGCCCGTATTGACTACAAAATCTCCATAACCATCAATTGCTTCATACATTAAAATACAATCTTAACATTATTCCTTGAGTAACATTTCACAGCAAAGGGAACAAAAATCTATCCAATAATTGAGACTGGGGTATTTTGTCGCTTTCAGCTGTACAAACCAAAAGGTCTTACGTTGGACTGTTTTTTTAGGTGACGACCTCCTCTGATGTCCTTTTCAACCACTTCTAACACCATGACCAGGCACTCCAGCCTATAAACAACACGGGCAGCGCTGCAGCCGGCAGAGTGTCTCATCTGATATGTACGAGTTGTGCTCTTGTCTTGACAGTGACTCCAGTCTATGAACAGCGCATGTTGTTTATAGGCTGCATTTTATATTCAGCATATTTTATTTCAGCTATCAAATGGCCTGAATTCAATATCGGTTGCACATAGGCTGTTTTCACATACACCGCTTGTGTCTCAGCTGCAAAAATCGTTTTTTCTGAGTGGGAAGCATTGCCAAGAGTGTTTCCTGGGCTGAGGGGGAAAAAAAAAAAACAGCTGTTGATGTAGTTGACACCCCGTAACTGTTAGGGGTTCCATATTTAATCATCTAGTTGTGATCGGTTGGCTGATAAAAAAAGCAGCTGATGTCACTGGCCATTTTTCCTGATTAAATTAGAAAAAATGTCGACCGCAGCACTTTTTGGACTTTTTTTTTTTTTTTTTTTTTTTTTAGAGCCGCTGCCTTTTGAGTGTTTAACAGCTGCTTCCCATAGGAGTCCATGTAAATATAAAGAGTGTCTGCAGAGAAAAAGAAAAGGCTGTGTGAACACTGCCTTAGGGCAACCTGCTGTTTCACTCTGGCACTTTGTGTAGGTCTATAGTGAGGATTTGTTGGTGGCGTCTATGGCATCAGACACACTGCCAGGTGAGTCGTCTATCATAATAAAGCCTGTCTATCCATTTCATAGCCTGTTATCTGAGTCAGGCCAAGTTATAAGCCTTTACCTACAATTCCTAATTTCCTCCAGGAAAAGAACTGCCAGGTGCTCACCGGGATGAGATGCAGTCCTTCCAGCATTTCCTGGCCACATCCGTGTTGTGCCTTCCAAGGCTGGCGCCGGAGAGCCATCCTTCCCACGTGCCCGAATCACTTCAGCTGCCTCCTCTCAATATGGAGGAGCACTGAATTCACTGAGACTTCTTCTGTGCTATGATTAGAGAGAGAATAAAGACATTCTTTACCTGAAATATAATCATTTCAGACATTTCAATTTTTGAGGACTGACTAATGTTAACAATCTGATTACACAGCATCAGAACGTTTTTAAAATAGAAATAGTAATAGTTGGTTACTTGAAGTGAAGCGTTCATTGAGCCTCTGGTTTCTTTACATCCAATGGAACTTTTTCACAGCAGCCATTTTGACATGATACATCCATTTAAGGGTAGCAGAGTCTTTTCCAGTGAACCAGCTTGCTCCTGGACCCTGACTCTGTTAGACCCAAATGGAGCAGATCTTTAATTAATGGCATTGGTAACACCTGTGATTAACCTGCTATTCATGTCAGAATGGCTGCAGTGAAAAAGATCTATTGCGAACCTTATCAAAGAGTAACCTCCAGCCAGTATCCAACAAACACTCTATTGTCATCAGTCATTTAAAATTGTAAAAATTATTCCTAGATAGCCCACTATTTGACATAGGTGTGATTATTAACAGCCCATTTTAAAACAGGGGGTGCAGCTAAAATTAATGTCACTCACTGGGAAACTGGAAGAGGGTTCTTACTTTGAGGTGCTAATTAATGTAATTCTTGTGAACATGGTTCAGTCAAAGCAAAATCCTGGACAACGCCCCAAAATGCACCATATCCATGGCAAATATTAGTATGGAGGAGATGTTGGAGATCCACAACCAAACTAAATGAAACAAGCACAGTTAAAAAGCATGCAATTGTTGCTTCATATGCATTCAGAACAAAAGTTGATGGTAATTAAGAGTTTTTTTTTTTTTTTTTTTTTTTTTTTTTTTTTTTTATTGCAGTGACCTTGATACACACTGTAGTTATCATTTGGTAACATCTGGCATGTGCTCTTAAATTTTCCTACATGCAAGATGAAGCCATCTGTTGATTCAGTGAATAATTATTGATTGATTGTGGACTGGTAAAATTTGAATAGAGGAGATGATCTGAGAAGTGAGAGTAGATAACATTTTTTTCCACATCTGTTTTGCTGTACCTGGGCTGTCATGCAGATTATACATCTTTGCTAATTATTTTGATTGTTTAGTTGCTTGGATGTGTTTTTTATTGTTTCTTTTTTATTTGCAATGAGTTGCAAATTTTTAAAAGCAACCTGTTTTTTATTTGTTTGTTCATTTTATATATTACCCTCAAATTAGTAACTATGTTCTTTTCTCTAAGTTTTTTTTTTCCACTTCATTTCACTGTTTCATTAATGAGCACTTTAACCATGAGATCAGATCAGACTGGAGGAGGAAATTAAACTCCCTGATTTTTTTTCCAGCATATGAGACATATAAGGAAAACAACAATTAATTATGTTGTTTTACATTAAGAGAGTGAGTGGGCCCTTCCGAGGAGTCTGTTCCCAGAAGCACTAATTGAATAATAGGATGATTATGGCCGGGAATAGTGGTGGACAGTAAGCATTAATTTCATACTGACAGCTTTAACATGGTTAACATATACAATATAAAAAAGTTGAACAAGCAAACAGATGGATACACATAAAGATAAATCCTTATGCATCATTGCAGACATTGCCATTCTAAGTTACTCATGATAAAATCTGAAATTAAATTGTATATTGTTTAAACTGTATAATATAAATGTACAGTATATGAGGGATAGTTTTACACTTCATGATGTCCAATGAAGGCCTTGATCTAAGGTCAATTAAGGGGTGGGGCGGTGGGTTGGGGGGGATTTACATATGAAAGTGAATTTACATATAAATTTGAGTTTTGTTTTGTCAGGATGAAGCTTATCTTAATGCGGTGGTCAAATGTTGAATAGCAATTTCACACAGGAAATTGCTGTTCACTTGAGTCTAGAGCAATCCTCAGCAATACACAGCTCAGAACTATTTCTGGCATTTCCATCCTGCTCAGTAAACTAATGCATAGTATGCTGCTCCGGCACACTGCTGCTGCTAGACTCTCACCTACAGCTGTAACCAACTGCGTGCCACACGCTCAAATCAATGTCTGTCTTGCATTGTCCCCTTGGACTGGACAGAAGATCGTGCTGTCAGAACACTTTCTGTATTGTAACTGGCAAATAAATTGATTCCAGATCTAACTGTAAAATTAAGTTATACCAGTTGTTAAAGTGAAATTAACAGGCAGTTACTAATGTATCCATTTCATATTACAACTGACTCACCAAGATATCATACCTCTGTGACAAAGGAGAGGTGTTTGAATTTTAACTCCTCATTTACTTACGCTGGAAAAGCAAAAATAAATAAATAAATATTAGACATTTCAAATCTTAAGTTTCCAACATACTATGATATCTATACATTCAATAATAAATAGACTGTTTCTATTAGTTATTTTCATGCTTGGTTTTTGTGTAATTATCATTTTTAAACATGAGTAGATCCAGTCTCTCAGACAGGAAGTCCTTTGACCTCAATGCACCACTGGACCTGTTGGTTCAACCCCCTGGAAGGGGATAGGTCTGTTCCAGAGTAAACAAACTCAACACTTCTGGAGTGAGCTTATGTACAATTTGTCCACACAACTTTGAGCAGTATAGCATGAGGAGGAACCCTACCACACTGAACCATATCTATTTGAACCTGAGCACACTGAAGAAGAGCTGCGTAAATCAGACGCTGCCACAGCCCAGCAGCAGTTGAGCCAGCAGCACTGGAGCATCTACAGGTAGCAAGAACACAAGACCCTCGGTGGTGTAGCTGGAATCACTGAGCCACTATGGCCACGGAAGATGAATGCTTAATCTGCAAAGCATGGGATTTAGCTGAGGCAACCCTGTTAGAACTGGAGACAATGGGTGGATACAATTAAGACAACTAAGAGATTTGTTTGGCTGGGTACCTCGACTTCCAGCCACATACAGAACGTGTACTGAGGACATTCTTTCGGATGCCCAGGATGCCCAAGAAGCCCAAGAATAACAGAAAACTCAAACACCCCAATGGCGAACTGAGCCATGAGGAATTTACACAAGTTAGAAACAGCTCTCTTGAAGACTTGGCTCTTTCATTCCACAATACAGTCTTTCTAGAAAAAGATTGCTGCACACACGCAATACTGAGTGGTCGTGTTGTATTGCATCCCATGGTGTGTTGATGTTGTAGTTTGGATGTCTGATGGCCAGCAAACACCGTTTGATCCCCAATAGGCAACCAATGAAAACATTGGTTATACTGTTGGAATAAGTCTTGTATCCCGCCACCATGCACTTCATGACTCACAGTTAAACAAACATTGCTAATTGACAATGATCTGCTAGACTATGCTAATACAGAGCACTGTAGTTACTCCTGTCTCGCCAAAGTCCTGTTTGTCTACACTGATCAGCAGCACATCACAGCACACCCATTTGTGATATAAGCCATATGCCTGCTCTATGTCATGTAATGGTTCTGCAAAAGACAAATAGGACCAAGCTAATAAAACAACACTTTTCGATAAAAATTTGACCGATACTATTGAGACAAAAATTCGCCTTGTACTGGACATGTTCTTTGAAATGTACAAAGAGTTTAGATCTGCAGATTATGCTCTATTAATGGCATTTGTTTCATCTCAGCAATGTGAAAATACGGTGGTAGAAATTGCACTGCTGCCTCACTTTAATACAGCAATGGGAAACATTGGAAACATTTTGCTAATACAGCTTTTTTAAACAATGATGACGGTTAGATTCCTCTACATCCTCCGGCTGTCCTTGATCTTTGAGGTTGAATCCAATTACCAAGTTACTTGTTTTGTACTACTTGTAGAGATTGTGATTTAATGTATCAAGTTTGCTTCCACTTGTTAGTGACTTAACTGTGATTTAATGTTTTCATTTTGTTCTCATTTCATGCAGTTACATTGTTTTATACTGGAATTTAATTTAATAAGAAATAACAGAATTCTGGATTGTTGTCTGTTTTTGAAGATCCCCACACGTTGAAGTTACTATCCACCAGCCCACCCAACCTCCTGCAACCCATGCAGTGCCGTCCCTAGTTATCTGGGGGCCCAAGGCATTTTATCATGAATTAATGTCTAAAAGATGAACAAGCCCTCTGACACACCCCCATGGACCTTGTAGCATTCTGTTTTGAACTGTCTGCACTTCAATATGTACAAAAGATCACAACATTTGAACCCTTTGAAACCCACAAGCCCATGGGCAGTAGGGCTTTAATTTTTAAGGAATTATTTCACCCTCTGACAGTTTTTTTGTATTTTATGGTAAGTTTTCTTGTGACATAATTTTAAATATATAAGTCTAATAATATTGTTTTATAGTATTTTGGGACTTTTTTTTTTTTTTTTCAAATTTTCAAGTCATTTTCTTGCCTTTTTTTTTTTTACATTCTTTCTAATTTTTTGGTAATTTGCTCACCACATTCTCCCCATACTTTTGAAAAATAAATACATAAATACAATTTTCTTAGGTTTCCAAGGCTTAACTGAACTTTCAAAAGATATGATTGATTGTGGGGGCCCTTTACTGATGAAGGCAGGGGGCCCATTGGCTCTGGACCCATGCAGGTTAAAACTTTTACTTTTAGGGCGGGACATACCAACACCAAACTCAGCAGCTTATGAATAGCTTATGAGTTCACCAATTCCCCCAACTATTTTCAGGTATTTTAAAAAGTCTGTGGAAGAATTCTTGCATTCAAATACCCATTCTGGCGGGCAGACCCTGTTTTATTATGCATTTTATCATGCACACTAACCTCCGCAACGAGAGAAAAGGAGCATTTGCTATTCATGAACAGTGCACTATGAACATTGCATATGGCACAGTGAGAGGCAAGCTGACTGAGCCAATTGCCATTTACAAATAAGTAGATAGTCACTTTTCATATCAATATTGTGCAGAATTGAATGGCTTGTGGGTTTAATCAAGCATTGGAATCAATTCACAAAACATCTGGCAGTACGCGCCCCTTCAGGAAATGTTGCACAAACCAAACCTTTCAAAAGGTCCTCTGAATTGTGCAGTGAGATCACACAGTTATAAATAGGCCTAAGGGTCACACTGACTTTCATTCTGGCGGCTGTTATTTATGCACCACACAGACATCATCACCAGTAGATTAGGCAAGCTACAGAGAGGATTTTCCCCCAGAGAATTGCTTTTCTTGAACTTGCAACAGCATGAAGTTATTCAGAGATACCAACTTACTGCTTTGAGTGCAACCATGGACCCAGAGATTGCATTCTGTTCCTGGCATTGTTAGGACATGGATGCATCTTCATTTCAAAGATGCACATGTGTCCATCTAGCTCAGAATGTCATCCAGAGTTTGAGGGAATTGTAATCTGTACTGGGTATATATATATTTTTTGGCTGATTAAATTCCTATTCCATTGGAAGGAAGCAGGACAGATATGTGTGTTTGACCATGATCACTGTCCTAGCCAGGGAGAGTTGACCTGGGGGTTGGTCAGAAAACAGGATGGATCAGGATATTAAAGTAACATCCAAAATAATAGAAGCACTGACATATACCCCCATATTTACTAAGACAGACAAACTAATAACTTGAAAAAAAACAAAAAAAAAAGTTTTGCCAAGGATTTACTATCATCTGTCATGCAGATGACAGCTGACAGTCCAGAATTAAGCCACAGTTAGGTATTTAGAATACCATAAGTGCTGTCTCAGTCTTAGGATTGCACTTAGCCAGCTTAATAAAATTGTGTCAGTTCTCACATACTGAGTGTTTGTCTATGAGGCAAAATAATAATAATGCTATCCAACAGCATGTTGTGGTTATGATGCTTAACTGTAAGTGACTACCTGTCTTATCTATGAGAGAAGGACATTGTACAATTACAAATCATTACACACAACTAACAACCACCCACATCCTTGGTGTCTGTTTTCATCTCATGCAGCAGGGATGCAGGGCTACATGAGATGAATCGTGGGTTGAACTGGAATTTGGCCACTATGTTGTGATGAGACACTGGATGTTGCAGACAGCCTGAATGTTGGTGGAATATGTTTTTTTTTTTTTTTTTTTTTCTGTTGTAGAAGATTGTGGTGATTTTGAGCCAGTGGTATTGCTCCGCCTCACTGCGCCACCCCGCGCTGCGCCGGGAAACTAGAGCCCTCAGTGTCCACTTTAGTAGCTCCACCTGTACAATCTAATGCAATTAAATGCAACAGCTCTCCCACAAATTCTAGCTTTTGAGAAAGTTTATGATGTTAAGTTTTTGCTGACAGTGTGGAGTGTCAATTTAATTCTATGTTTATCAATGAGGTTGTAGTTTGCAGAGGTCTTGTACTGGACTACATTATATTGAGAGCTGTTTCTAATTTTCTGTCCTCCCTATTTATATACATGAGGGGGACAGAATATTAGAAACAGCTCTCAGCAAAATGCAGTCCAGTCCAACAGCAGCACTAACTATGAGCTCAATGCCAAACATAGAAGTGAATGAACACCTCTATTACTGTGACAACAAGACAAGCTGAGCATTATAGGCAGCAGAAGAAGAAACTTTATGGCACAGCAGTTGGACTGTATTGGATTAGATTGTACTGGTGGACCTGATAAAGTGGCCACTGAGTGCATATATGTCATTTATCTGATATTTTCAGCTTGTCATGCTCTGACAGAATGTCATTTCAATGTTGGAGCGTGTCTATATGACTTTATTTATGTCTCAAGCTCCATCAGGAAGCTTCTTTAAAGAAACTTTGCCATCCTATGGGCCACAAGCTGTGTTTTCATTAATTTACTCTGATTTTAGTATTCAGTAGCTCACCAAAGTATAGCATCCACACATGAGGGTTGGCTGCTATCTGTATAAACTTTTCTCTGCTCTACGGACAAATACTCCCGGACAGGTTTGTACTCATCTTGGCTGCTTGCCGGACTCCCATTTATTCACAGAGTAAGACAAATCACAAGCACAAAGCACAAAAGCACAGAAGCACACAAAGCACAAAAACAAGACTTCTGTCCATCCCTAGATTAGGTCCTCCAGCAACAGTGATTGCTACTGGATGCAAACGGGGGGATGCAAGTGTGATGCAAGTGGGGTCAAATGTGGGTCAAAGTTTAACTTAGTGTTGATTTGCGTGAATTTTTTAATTAAGCATTACACTTAGAACACACCAGGCACAGATGCGGTGTGTCACACAGGTGAGATGGAGAGGTTTTTTTTTTTTTTTTTTTTTTTTTTTACCTGCTGTGTGTCTGTGGCTGCATGTGGGAAAAGACTAAAAAGAAAATTTGTGGGGGGGTAAGTAAAAAAAAAAAAAAAAAAAAAACCTCCAAAAAGTGAAAAATAGAAAGAAAGAACTAAAGTGAATTTTGTTGAAATCTTTGGAACCTACATTGATCGATTCAAAGTGAAATGAAATTTCTAGGAACAGCACTGGACACACAGATGTCCCTGTTTTTCTGTATTTCTCATGTGAAGCACATTGTGTTTCTCATGAGAAAGAGTTACTTTTTTACCTTCGAAAAAAGAACATTGGTCCATGCAATCTTGTTCATGTATTTCTTCAAAAATACATTGAAAGATTTTGAAGAATACTTACAGTGCAGAACAGTTTTACAATAAAATTACTCACTGTAACTGGAGTAGGTGAAATTAATCACTTCCACCCCTGGTTAAAGGTAGCCAGGTTTACATTTGTGTCAATCGATTTCTTGGATGTTGTCTTCCCTTGATTTGATGGGGGACGTCCCAGAATACCTGGCTATGGCAGAAAAACAAAGAGGAATTCAGTTCCAACTTATATTCAAAAATGGAGCATTTATTCTCCCTTGTTCCTTTGTTTTCCTCCCTTTAACAAAGGCTGGAAAATGCAGGCTTAAAGCGTGAAGTATTTCCCACAAGCCACTGCTTTCTGCTCCTAATGCTGAATGCTTGCTGGGATGGCTGAAAATAATTGTGTACATCCTACAGAGGAAAGCTAATTTGGCAACTTCCACTTTCAATTTTTCATAATGCTGTGCTATTCAAAACTGCACAGGTTGTTAAAGGATGTAGTGTTTCCTACTTCAGTGAAGCAATATCATCAAAAAGCTTTATTTGATTTATTTGATTTGAACCACAGGCACATAATACATACAGTTTAACAACACACACGATGACAATAGGATAATATAGACTCTCAAAGATAGACAAAAACACATGCAAACCCTAAAACAACACAGTATAATTGAAATAAATACATTTAATAAAATACATATGACAGGTAGAGCATATGTAGTTACACTCTTCACTTGAGCTAATTGTTAATTGTTAATATTGTGTTGTGATATTTTATTTTTTCCAAAATACATTGGCTTTGCAAGACAATATCGAAACTTAGATTCAAATCGATATCTTATTGAGCTTTCACTATACAGAATTAAAAACACCTTCTCATTCCCAGGTCATCAGATACAGAAGCTTTCACATCTGACACTGACATCAAGGGCACTCTTCAGCATCAGGATGAGAAGCATCAGGCTTTCTTGCTTTTATTACGTGTCAGTGTCACATGGTTCAGTTTGGACATAAAAACCACTTGGTTAAGGTTGGGGAAGGTTAGGTTTAGGCAACTAAAAGAAACTGGATATAGTCTCGGTCACACAGGAATGGTCTAACTGGAAATGAAAATTGAACTCTGGTCCTGTGGCTCACAAGCTCACCATCCACCTTGAACACCTCCCTTTACAGACTTTCTCAGTCTTTATACTGCATCACCCTAACCCTAACCCTAACCCATCCCCCACATCTTATACTGACACTAAAGGGGAGGACAACATGGTAACGGGGAACAAAATGCAGCTTAGAAGTTGAAACAAAGCCGAGAGAGCAAGTTGTTCTTGATATCATGACATAGTATTGCATGACTTGGCAACCCACATCTATAGATAATGTTCACCTGATACACAGAAAACACTGTTTCTTTTTGTGGTCTTCCTCTCCTTCTGTTTTTCTTTAATACTTGAACAGCGGCCAGGTCCTCAGGCTTTCTCTGGGGAACCAGAGGTGAAATTAGTGCTTTCTGGTTTAGTAAATCAGGGAGAAGGACTGATCTGAGTAATCTTAAAAATCCACTACTCCATTTTTATGTCACCACAAGTACAAAACCTTAAAATACATTTGTATGTGGTGAAAAAGCCCAGAAGTCTACGCCTCGGCTTGAACAATACACCTGGATGTTAAATGAAAAAGCATTTAGCATCCAACATTTTGCATGCATGCAAATTGTTAGTAAATATGGGAGGAAATATCTGAAAAAGGCATATGGTCCACGTAAGCTGCCTTCCATCAAATATATTAGGTGCAATCTTCCACTATGAAGTGCATCATTTAGTGTTTTGATAATGGTGCTGCAAAGTGTTGCCCAAAGCCCCACTCGCATATAATCAGAAATATATGGAAAACTAATTAGTAAATGACTGCCCACACCCACACCTTGGCATTTCATAAAACTTACTAACTGGAGCCCCAGAGATAGTTCTATAAGGTCATGATTTTATAAATTTGTGATTTAAGCAAAGCAAATCCAAAGATAGCTTCAAAAATCTCCTCAGGAGAACCTGACCTTCTCAAACCTGCTGGAGTAATTCAATAATCTGAGCCTGAGCCAACATGATCAGGCTGACAGGGTTCAGGTTGAGAATACTGTTCAGACATTTACATTTTCCCACCTAATGAGTCTTAAGAAGAGTCTCAACTTTTGCTGTGTATTTTGAGCACAAAATGAAACAGGATGTAGAATGCTCCCAATTCACTCAGTTGATTTTCATCATCTGATTATGACATGCATTTGGTGCATCCATGCCATTGTAATAACATGAAACTATTAACCCACAACAGACTATTTCTTAAATACACTGTACCAGGTCTGGCTTCTGAAGGCTTTCAGACATCATCATCATCATTATCATTGTCATCATAACGTTTATTACGTTTAATACAGCACTATATATAAACCTGTTGTGGCTCTCAACAAAGTGGATAAGAAATAAAAGAAACAAAGTGTAGTTGGGATATGGGATGATTTATTGTATTTTTAAGAGCGCTTCAAATTTTGTATGACAACATGATTTGGTAGAAGAAATGACAGTAATAACTTATAAGATCTGAAATGCATCATAAGTGATTGACAGTGCAGTAAAATGAGGTTGAAGTGAGCAAGAATGTCTCCTTTTGTTAAATGCCTGGTGCCTCGACCCCCAAAAAAAGCATTTTGTCATAATAAATGGAAATGATACGTGCTGATTTGAGCATGGAAATGAGGTTTGAGTCCCATGTCGATGTCATTTCAAAAAACATTCCAAAGAAAATAAACTCTTGATGACTATGAGGTGAAAATCTATGAGGTGACTCATTAAGGTAGGGACTACATGATTTTCCAGGCGATGATTTAGCAACAATTTGAGATGGGGCAGAGTCCTAGACAGTCCAGGGCACTTGACGGTAATTGTACTGGAGAATTGCAGCTGTAATTCTTATGTGTGTGTGAGACTCGAGACTCAAATCTTTTGTAATCGAATCAAAGTCATTTCGGTTTCAGTTTTGTGAATGTGAAGATTGGGCCTTGAGTGAAGAGGGGAACTCTTCATTCAGGCCCTACACCACATTCTTGCTTCTTTCTCTTTTCTCCTGTGCAAATCCCTGCAGAAACTACAACAGTGGCAAGCCATAGACCTAAAAATAATGCAATATGCCATCCATGTTCGTTTTGCTGTCTTTTGTGAGTTTGTCTTTGTTATAAAACCTTGTTTTTATGTAATCCAATGTAAAAAGCAACAGGGGTGGGAGGATGGAGGGGAGGAAATAGTAGTATAGGAGGGAAAGATAAGCTTGATTTGAGTTTTATGTGTGCTATACATGGTATACATTTGTATGACTATAACAGAACCATTTGAAATGGAAAAAAGTGCACCATGGTTCTCATGGATTCATTCACCTTCATTTAAGAGTACTCAACCTGAAATAATTGAAATGCCCTTCTACCATCTTACATTCCCACTATGATATATGAAACAACTATCACATAGCTCAGAATCTTTTCTTTAATATCCCATCAAATATCATTTTCTGTTTTGACAACCAATAACAAAAGCAAACTTCTTTCAGAATGTCACTACCTGGTCTGATACAGAATGTGCTGTTGCTGGAGTGCAAACAAGCTGTTCTCTGCACTCAGTATCCATCACCACATTTCAGCTAAAAAAAAACAAAACAAAACAAAACAAAACAAACAACCAAAAAAAAACCCTAACCCCACCCTACCATCGGTGGGGAACAGCATGTTCATGTTAATATCAAGAGTGCAAAGCTTCTCTCTGGGCTTCTGTCTAATGTTATTAGACAGAAAAAAAACTCACTGAGATTCAGCCAGACATTTTATAGTAGGATGAGAAAGGGAATTTCTTGTTGAACCACAGTAGCCAAAATAATGGGCAGCTGGGTCCAGGCATCATTTTTATACATCACCATCCACATGGTGAAAAGTTAATTGCTTCATTATCTCAGGGACCACATCTGTGTGGAAAAGCTTGCTTTTACTGCACTTTGTATTTCTCATTGACTTTTATTTTTATTTTTATTTGGGCTATTACCTGCAAGCCTGAGTTTACGGGGGAAGGCTTATCAAGCAGAATCAACAACATTACAGAAGCACATTAAAAAGGCCTTTCCCATTTCTGCGAATTTATCATCATTTATTTAATATGGCTTGTTCAAGATCGATCCATGTATTCACTCAGAGAAGAAATACCTGTGGATGCAAAAAGTCATGCAGATTGTCATGGCAGTAAATGAATGAAGGAGCAATAAACAAATGAAGATTGATGATTGTTTTTTTCACAGTAATTACATGAAAAATAACTAGCAACTTCAAAATGTGCAATTCTCACAACAATTTAGATCTTGGGCAGGAGTATTTTGGGGGTGAGTGACGTATTTCTGACATATTTCTTCCATTAAAATTATTCATTTGCAAGAGTTGTGCCATCTATTCAGGGGAATATCATTTGTCATTTTGCTTGAGCAGGAATGGATCCCACACAAACACAAAAACACACACAGACAAACAAATTCTGTGCTCAGATGACGGTACTCATTTTTCATAAGCTCACACTTTTGTTGCTGATCACACATGGAACAGTTGAACCCATTCTTAATTCTTTCCTCTCCCCCTCTTTTGTGTGTGTGTGTTTGTGTGTGGGTTTGTGTGTGTCTGTGATTGTGTGTTTTTGAGCATCTCTGTGTCGCAGTAGGCAGTCTGCTCTGTGTGGGCTCTAGTAATCTCCCAGCAGGATTCCGGTGATGCAGCACACACTCCAGTGTGAATGGAGAGATTGTCCATGTGCCTCACACACACACACACACACACACACACACACACACACACACAGCCTCTACCTCTATCTCTCGCTCCTTGTTATTATGCTTGGATGGCTCCAGATATATTACATTTATATTTTAGACATTTTGCCGACGTGTTTATCCTGAGAAACTAAAAAGAGGCTCACAATCTTCCTCAAGGACACTTGAGCAGCACGTCAAAAGGAAACGGCTGAAACAGGATGAGGTGGCGCTTCAGGAGAGCTTGTTCAAAAGTGGGCAGGCAGGACCGGAGCAAACACGGAGAGAGAAAGAAGCCCATCGTGCTCTGGGTGTAGTTGGGGAATCAATACACTGCACATGAAATGCTTTGCTCATAATCTTAAACTGTCACAAATTCCATTCTCCGCAAAAAATGATTAATGCTATGAATTGTACTATCTTAAGAAAAGGAAACGGGATTTTGGAGGTCAACACCCAAAAATGCATGTCCCATGTTGGCTCTTGTGTCAGTTTATTTGATGGGATGACTGTTCAGAAATCAGTGATGGTATTATTAGCTGGAAAATGTATGTATGCTTACTTGTTCACCACAAAGACTTTAACTGATTTACAAAGGCTTTATTCGACCCCCAAGAGGGAAACCAGGGCAGCATTCCACGTACAAGGATGTGTGAGGTTACCTGAGGTTACCTTTTCCAGAAAATCAGCTTTGTAAAGTAAATACATATATATGGATTTTTCTTTACCGTGCATTTGTGAAAATATACAGATGCTGGATATTTTGGTGAGTGCTCAGCACTGCCCCTGATGGTCAAAAGACACTACTGCACTCTCTCACAGACGTTTGGCTTTCTCTCTCTCCGTAGGCTTTGAGGGAATTCTGCATTCACTAACACAGCAATAATAATGACATTTAGAGCGAAGACAAATATTCCAGTCATTCAGCTCAATCCAATACAGCTCAAAAACGGGTGCGTTAAATTAATGTCATCACATCAGTAAAATACAAAAAAGGGACATCAACCTTATAAAAGTTTGTGATAAATCAAAAGGTGGCCATTCATATACTGAAGGAAGTTTTCTCCTCCCCTTAAAAACATCAAGTCATTTAGAAACTTGACAGCTGCATGGACAAAAGACATTTTAAATCGCTCATCTCAGCACTGAAAACGCTTCGTAAGACCTCTGAAAATTCCATTCACAGGGTGGTCATCATATCACAGGCTAGTCCACATCTTATTTGGTTCTACTCTGTACAGAAACCTCTGAGGGATCTATGTTTAAGCCAGTGATGGAGCCTTTTTGATCAGTTGGTTGATCCTGTTTCTCTCATCAAAAAGAAAAAAAAAAAAAAAAAAAAAAAACTCCTCCCCCACCTGCAGCAAACCACAGCAGGAAAGCGAACATTCGCCAGAAAGCTCTAATAGCTCAATAAAAGATGTAAAACTGTGCTACTGAAATGACCTGAGCTCCCTGAGGTAAAATAACCTTGAATGTGCCCCCTTAAGTATGGTATCGGTATCCTCTCTCCAGTTCGGTCTATTACACAAGTAAGACTGCAGGGATTTGTATGGCTGGACAGTCTGCTCACCTTTAATTAAAATAAGGCCAACCCCCTCCATTTTTCCTAAAGTCCGTGCCCAATTTCAATTCCTTGGTGTTACCAGTAGTAAGATTTTAATAATTTGTATCTTAGCAACTGACAAAACTCTCACCTTCTCTTTTTGTAAGCCAGATCATTGTTATAAGGCCGATGAGGCCAAAATCCTTTATTATTTATATATATATTTTTAACTTTTCACACACACACACACACACACACACACACACACACACACACACCAATTTCAGAGGTAGTGGTTGCGATAGGGTGGACACAGCAAGTCCAGTGTCGCATCCCACAAGGCTGACAACACAAATGGTTCAAGAGTTATGAAATGGGTCATGATTAAAATACACAGTGCTTTCAGAAAGTATTCAGACCGCCCATCACTTTTTTCATTTTTGTTATGTTGCAGCCTGATGCCACAATCATTTAAATTCATTTTTTCTCTCATTAATCTACACTCAGTACCCCATAATGACAAAGTGAAAACAGAATTTTAAAAATGTTTGCAAATGTATTAAAAAGGAATAACTGAAAATAACCTTAACAGGGCTGGCTGTAGTTCCCAAAGGGCTATAAATAAAATGAAGAACAAAAAGTAGTGCATCATCAAAAGCCAGCTGTCTTCCCTAAAAAGCAAGAAAAGACCTGTTCAGTTAAGTCCTCTGGGACACCTGTACCAAAATGTTTCAGCTTCTCGGATCTTAAGCCGTAAATCTTGCTGGCAGGTGCGGGAATCAAACCTGGGACCTCTCGGTTAAGAGTCTTACTGTCATGACAAAGAAATGATGTTATTATGTAACAATATTTATGTGTCTGCATTGTGAGTGCCCATTTCTCATTCTGTACATTAGGAAAGTCTACACATAACTTTTCACATCAGGTGGCCAAAAGGGAGTGTGGTGGTGGGTGAGGCCTATCACAAAAAGGTGCAGAACTCCAGCAACAAAAGCAGACTCTAAATCAACCACACACACACATATGTTTAATGTCTGAATTTATTACAGAAAAAAATATATAAAAATAAACAAGATTTGACAATAATTTGATTTGGTCAGTTATAGCATTGGCTGATGTATGCACTCACTTAGTTCCAATATGTGACCCTATCATTGTGACAAACCAAAACAAATTTACTGATATCTTCAGTCATCAAGGATGTGCGATGAGTTGCATGACGATATCTGTGACGTACTTGCAGATATCTTAAGAGATATTTGGTCTGGTTAAAACTTAATTATAGATTTAGCAATGATTCAGATATCGGCAATAATTATAGCTGAGTAATCACACTGTAATTATGACTTGTCATAATGCATTTGTAGATATCTTAATTTTATTTCCAGGATGGTCAGATGCAAACAGTAAAGTTTTAAAATCCTGAAACGCAGCAAAAGACTGTGGTTGTACAGCGCAATCTAGGATATACTAAAACATACAGAATAAGAGTTCTGGCGTGTGTGTGTGTGCATGTGTGTGGGAAGGAGAGAGAGAGAGAGAGCAAGAGAGAGAGAGAGAGAGAGAGAGAGGGAGGGAGGGAGGGAGAGTGGTAGACACAGACAGAGAACACGATAATGTGACAACAGCGGTTTGTCCCCTCCTCTGCTGTCCAGATTGAATTAACACCATTTCTCATCATTAGCTCGTCCTCTTTCCCTTTTTATCACTGATCATCCCATTAGGCCTACTGCATCCTCTTCCCATAGCATCAATCTCATTATCCAGTCCATCCTCCAACCTCCTCTTCCTCCTCCTCCTTCTGCTCTCCTCGTTCCCTCATTCTCCGGATAGCCTGAACCCTTGGCGTCCCAAAATCCCAAAATAATCCTGTCAGCAGGAGAGAGAAGGCCAGAGAGAGGGAGACAAGAGGCATGGTGGTATGATACTGCTCCAGAAGTGTAATGAGATGGGGCGGGAGGGAACGCGAGGGAGACTAAGTGTAAATGAATGAAAGAGTGAAGAATGAACAAGAATGAATGAGGAAGAGAGAGCGAGCAAACCGGTAATTAGCACTTCTCTACGCCCAAGTCATTACATTTTCACTTTTTAGCCACTTTATGCTATTGAGTTTATTTCTACAGGGAGAGGGCGCATTAATCAACGCTGCTGTGAAAGTGCCAGTATGAGTCAGCCGGATCGTTTTCAACGACTCTGCATGATGTTAAAGCTGCACTAGGCAAGATTTTTATGTAAAAAAATATACCTGTCTTATCAGCCTAAATCACAAAGTGTGGCTGCAGTAGAGAGGAGCATCCCATCCCTCTAACTGAGACGCTGTAGACTCAAAATCAGGTGTCGGTATCATCATGGGTGGGAAATCCTCTTTATCAACAGGAAGTGATGAATCCAAAGAGTGAAATCCAGCAGCGAGTGAGCCTTCTGAGCAGCCAGGTTGATAAACATGAGTGTGCTGTGTGCAGTTTGCTGAGGCACATGATCTCTGGGTTTTAAAATCTGGCAAAACCAAGATAGCCAGTCTCCACTTGCCAAAGCAAAGCTACAAATAAAAAGCGAGTGCCATTTTAAGTCACACCAGAAGCCTGACACTCACACAGCCATGCATGCCTATATCTATAAGTGTATGTATGTATATGAAACCACTGGCTGCTGGTATATAACATCAAGAACAACAAAGCAACAAGTAGGCAGTTAAGGTTACCTTAAGGTTAAGGGAACAACAGGACATGGGACTGTACCCATGTACCTGATTGCTTTTTAACCCTTATATGGTATTCGTTTTTTTTTTTTGTTACACAGGGAGTCCTGCTGGGGCTGGTGGACCCGTTGCATTTTGGGGCTTTTAATTCAACATAATCAAACCTTTTTTTGTTAAAATACTCAGCAGATTTTTACTTCATCCCAATTGCAAGTAATCTAAACAATACATATATAAAATTTGTTCCCTTTACCTTTGTAAAATCACATTTATGAATAAAAATAGCACTTTTTTTTTATTAAAATGCAACAAAATAAGAAAATCTATCATAAAACAGGCATAACTAGAAAATAATCAGCAAATGTACAAATGAAGGCAGTTTTTTTCATAAGTAGTGTTTTATTTGAATTTCATTAGAAATGTAACTTAACATTTACACATAAAATCTGTATGAACAACACATTATCCCAATTGAATACGGCCATTTCATACCAGACTATGCCATACAATAGGTGCAGAGTTTCACTGTGTGTGCATTGCAAATGTACTTCTTGCACTGGGTGCATGTGTAGTGTTTTTCTGTCCATCTTGGGTCCACACACCTCACAGCGCTTCTTTTTGTTACTGGCCCCAATCTAGAATAATGAAAAAATAAAGATCTTTACTAACACTCGTCACATTGGCAGCTATGCAGGGCGGTTCATTTCTTGAAAACAAAGACCATTCAATTCTGCCATTTCTTGACATCCATATGTTGTCATTTGCAAGCTGCTCACCAGCCGGCCCTGGGGCTGGCTGCTGGCCTGCTGGTCCTGAGGTAAGCTTGCGTTTTGGAGGCGGCTGACGGGCTGATCCTGGCCTCTCGTGGGCTGGTCCTGGGCCTGGTTGCTCATGGGCTGGTCCTGGGCCTGGTTGCTCATGGGCTGGTCCTGGGCCTGGTTGCTCGTGGGCTGGTCCTGGGCCTGGTTACTCATGGGCTGGTCCAGGCTGCTCACATCGTCCTGGTTTGCTGAAGTGCTGGCCCAGAGGCTCTTTTACGCTTCTGAGTTGGCTGATACTCATCCTCAGAAATGTGATCCTCACATTCTGAAACCTCTTCCTCTGCATCATCATCAACACCTTCTCTCTCTTCCAATATCAATTGTAAGCCAGTCTGAACAGAAAATCGCTTTGCCATCTTGATCAGTTGTGGTATGGCACCACACTGACAGAGCTATCTATAGCGTCAGGTCCCCGAGATTGGTTCCCGCAAGACAGAGGGTGAAATGTGTGGGAATGTGGGTGCAGTTAGTGTTGGGTACTCCAATTTTCTAGCAATGTTGCAACCTTGTGCGGGAACAGGTACACCCACAGTGTGTGTCATGCTGAGTGTTATGCTGTGTTTTGTGCTGTCTTTAGTTAATGTGCTAATTTATTGTTTGCTGTGAGTATTATTTAACTGCATGTATAGGTTTAACATTTTATTTGCATGTATGCATTTGGTTGTTGTCTTCAGTTGTAGTTTAGAGTGCAGCTTTTTTCTTGATTTCCTTGATTGTCCATGTATGTTAAGTGAACACAGCTGGACACAATTGAACTACTCAGTGCAGACATTGACTGACAGCCACAGCAGCCAATCAACTGTTGTAGACTGACCACAAGAACCAATGGTGACTTAGGGGAGGGTTTCCCCCCTACCTATATAGACAGCAAAGGCATGTTGGAGGTATGAGTTTTTTTGTTGACAAAGGCCACCTGCCTACGAACCGGGAAGATCCCCAGCAGTCTCCAGGCCGACGGAGGACAAATGCAGGACAGACGCAGCAGTGTATTGGAGGCCTAGTACACGAAAGGCAGAAGCAGGAGCTTCTGCCCAAAGCTGTGAGTTCCCTCTGCCCAATACACTGTTCGCTGAAATCTGAAACGCTCTGCGTTACCAGAGGAGGTGCACCCTGTGGTTGCAAGGCAGATTGCTGTCTGTCTGTTTGTTTGTTCCAGGATCAACAAGTGCCACCTGGAGGCGTTGGTGAGCGGAAGAGGCCTCATTGAGGAGTGGGAGCAGGCCAAGTAACCGAGGCAGCAGTCCAGTGGGGAAGAGTGACTCTTGGTGGTGTGGGCCAAACCAAGGACATACTCGGAGCGTAACAAGGAGCCCTGTGGGACAGATTAGTCCAAAGAACTGTTTTACCTCTGCTCTTTTAAAGACCTTCCCATTTTTAAAGACATTTAATTCTCATTGGTTTTATCTTTTCTCTGCCGTCTTGCACAATAAATGTTTATTGTTGCAACTCTTGTGCCTGTGTCTTAAGTACTGCTCACCCTCGTAAGGAAGAACTTGAACAGTTTTAATATTGGTGGTTTGTAATTACATAGTAATAACCATATTATTACACCACCCTTGTAACATTTGGCGTTGTCGAGCAGGATACGAGTTTGTGAGCAGTGCTTGATATTCATAATATATGTTAGAGATGATGATGGTGCCAGTTTATCCTGGTGCCCCTTGGGTGCCAAAATTCCATGGGCCAGGGGGTGATTTGAAATATCAGGAATGGAAAGGACAAATCAAAGGCATTTTAGAGGCACAAGAGCTAACAGAGTCTCAAAAGGTTGCATTAGTGTTGGGAGCATTGAATGGGGAGGCTAAACGACAAGTTGATGTTCTAGATCAAGGGGATCGTGATAGGGCTGCTAAAATTTTTACTGCATTAGATGCACTTTATGTTGAAAAAGTCCCATTGTCAGTTTGGAGGGCACAATTTTTTGGGTGTGTTCAAAGATCAGATGAGCCGGTGCAGGCATATTTGTTGCGGTTAAAAGAACTACATTGTAAGTTACGGCAGCACGACCCAGACGAGGCCCCCACTGACCCTCACCTCAGGGACCAGTTTCTGTTGGGTCTTAAGGAAGGGCCCCTACTCCAAGCCCTGAAGAGGTTTGCTCGCCATAACACTGATGCAACGTTTGCCCAAATACAGCAAGAGGCTCTGTTGTTGGAAGAGGAACAACAAGGCACAAAATGGCCGGCAGTTACGTGTGCAGCAGTGGGTGAGTCCAGCTATTCTAGATCTCGTCCACAGACTGACTGGAAGCAAGAGCTTAAGAGAGAGATTATGGAAGAAATGAAAGGCCAACTCACCGATTGGAAGCAGGACCTGGTTAAAGAGCTCAAATCATGGGCCACAGGTCCCCCCCAGACCTATCAGCCCACTCGTCATCATGAGACTTATGCTCAACCCCAGTTTAGACCCAGACGGGTTAAAGCTAATAACTCAAATATGTGGGATGAAAATGGGAGGCCCATTTGCAGACAGTGTAAACAATCTGGCCACATTGCAAGATTTTGTAAAAACTCCTCAGAATCTAGCCCAGGTTTAAACTAAGTCACCCTGCTACCGAGGTCCAGGCGGTGGGGTCGACAGCTGTCGAAGATTCCCAAAGGGCCACTGAAACTTTTATTGGTGAATGTCCCACAGTAGATTTGTCTGTAGGGGGTGTTAAGCTACAGGCCCTTTTAGACACAGGCTCCCAAGTCACACTAATGCATCAGAGCTTACTTGCACAGCATTTTGACCAACATACCACCAATGGCATAGGCACAGACACCTCATTTCTGAAGCTCAAAGCTGCTAATGGACTTAAAATCCCTTATATTGGCTATGCTGTTATGGATTTTGAAATAGAGGGGATGGCTATACCTAGCCGTGGCATAGTTATTGTAGAGGATGGGATTACCTCTTCACCACTGATAGTGGGTATGAATGTTATCCGTCCGTGCTGGGATGCTGTTTTTTGCGGGCCAGGAGGCCCAGTGTCATTTACCTGCCAGAATCCAAAGTCACAGCGAGCCTGGAAGGATGCATTTGCTGTGTGTCAAAAGATTGCTGCCACCCCTGCAGATGGATTCTTGGGTTTTGTCTGGCCAGTGAGACGCACAGGGATCCAGGTGCCAGCCCGAAGCGAAGTGGTGGTGTGGGGCTGCGCCAGAGCAGGTCCTTGTGGTAAGAATTATCTTGCACTGGTAGAGGGACACCAGGAGCCAAGCACTGTGAGTATTGCAAAAACATTGGCTGTGGTTCAAAATGGCAGAGTTCCTGTACGAATTCGTAATTTGAATCCATTCAGTGTGTCCCTAGATCGCTACCAGAAGTTGGGCAAGCTGTTTCATGTGGAGGAGGCGGATGTGTTGGGAACTAAGGATGTGAGCTTCACTCTGGAGGCTGATGATGCAGTTGAAGTGAGACTGGTTGAGGCCTGCGTTAATGCCATGGAAGGTGAGCAATCCGGGCCTTTTGACCTAGACCACTTAACATGCAGACCAGATTTAACTGGAGAGGAGCAAGACAAGCTGAAGGAGCTTCTCAGAAGATGGGAGGAGGTGTTTGCCACCCATGATGAAGATTTTGGGAGAACAGGTACTGTGAAACATAAGATACCCACTGGTGATGCTAACCCTATTAGAGAGCGTTTCAGACCATTACCACCTATGATGTATAAGGAAGTGAGGGCACTTCTGTCTGACATGCTTGAAAAAGGGGTAATATGCGAGAGCTCTAGTCCATGGGCAGCACCTATTGTATTGGTGAGGAAGAAGGATGGGAGTTGGAGGTTCTGTGTGGATTATAGGAAGTTGAACTCGGTAACCCACAAAGATGCTTTTCCCCTCCCTAGAATTGAGGAGACACTGACCTCCCTCACCAAAGCGGAGTGGTTTACCACCTTGGACCTGGCGAGTGGGTATTGGCAAGTGGAAATGGATACAGAGGACCAAGAGAAAACTGCCTTCACCACACCACTGGGATTGTTTGAGTTTCAGCGGATGCCTTTTGGTCTTTGCAATGCCCCTGCCACCTTCCAACGCTTAATGCAACAATGTCTCAGTGGTCAGATTGCAGAGTCTCTGCTTGTATATTTAGATGACATCATTGTGTACTCTCCAGATTTTACAACGCACCTTCAACACCTGGAGGAAGTCTTTGCCAGATTGCATAAACATGGACTGAAACTGAGACCTGACAAGTGTAATTTATTACAGCGACAGGTGAAGTTCCTTGGGCATGTAGTAGATAAGCATGGAGTTCATCCAGGCCCATCAAAGGTTTCAGCTGTGGTTGACTGGCCCACACCTTCCACTGTCAGAGAGGTGAGAGCATTCCTTGGTTTAGCTGGATATTACAGACGTTTTGTCCCAAATTTTGCCAAATTTGCTCGCCCTATGAATGCACTACTAACTGGTATCTCCAATGATAAACGATCCAGTGGACGTAAAGTGGAATGGACAGAATGGCCTTTGATCGTCTAAAAACTGTACTAACCCAGGCTCCAGTATTGGCATATGCAGACTTCACTTTGCCCTTTATCGTTTATACTGATGCTAGCAACCATGGGTTAGGGGCTGTGCTGGCTCAAAAACAGGATGGATGTGAACGGGTTATAGCTTATGCTAGCCGTGCCCTGCACCCCACTGAACAAAACGATGCTAATTATAGTTCCTTTAAGTTGGAACTTTTGGGTTTGAAGTGGGCAATCACAGAAAAGTTTAAGGACTACCTTACTGGAGCCAAGTTTGTTGTCTATACAGATAACAACCCCGTCGCCCATCTACAGTCGGCCAAGTTGGGCGCCACTGAACAGAGGTGGGTCGCACAGCTAGCTTCTTTTGACTTTGAGGTGAAGTATCGGGCAGGTAAAGAGAACACGAATGCAGATGCTTTGTCTAGATTCCCTGTAACTGTTGTACCCTCTACAGGAGCTCAGAGCTCACCAGTCACTGTCAACAGAGTTGGTGTGGCTGCATCCGTGGACCTGGATGATGTGCTGGAATGTGGGGATGTGGACTGGGGGAATTTGCAAGACTGTGATGGGGACATTCGACCTGTCAAGAGGTACGTAGAGATGGACTATTGGCCAGGGAAGTTGGAGCGGAAGGCTCTGTCTGCAAAGTCACAGCAGCTATTGCACCACCGTAAGAGACTTTGTCTTAAAAATGGGGTGCTGTGCCGCAAGACTGTTGACCCTCACACTCATGAGCTACGCTCCCAGATCATCTGTCCAACCTCCAGGTACAAGACTGTCTGGGAGAAATACCACAAGTCTGCTGCACATGCCGGCGTGGAAAGGACACTGTCAACCATGAGACGTTTCTTCTTCTGGCCTAACATGGAGGAGGAGGTACGGGGGTTCAACTCTGGGTGTGTTTGCTGTAGCTTACAAAAGGATAGGACAGAACCTAGGGCCCCTTTACAACCCATCTCTGTGTCATATCCCCTGGAGGTTGTTGCCCTGGATTTCTTGTCCCTGGGCAGACCTAGTGATACTTACCAGAATAACCTTGTCATGACCGACATGTTTACACGGTATTCTTGGGCGGTGCCCACTCGTGACCAGACTGCAGAAACAACTGTCAAAGCAGTTTGGACAAACATAATCCAGACTTTTGGCTGCCCCTCACGGTTCCACTCCGATCAAGGTCCCAACTTTAAGTCTGATTTAATGAAACAACTGTGTGCTGTGTATAATGTTTCTAAGAGCAGAACCACTCCCTACCATCCGGCTGGTAATGGCAGGGTTGAGAGATTCAATCAGACATTGCTTAACATGTTACGTACCCTGGAGGCAGATAAACAGAGTAAATGGCCAGAGTACTTCCCTGAGCTCTTGCAAACCTACAACAACACCATACACAGTGCAACAGGTTTTGCCCCTGCATATCTGATGTTCGGCCGTCACCTTAGGCTCCCAGTGGATGTTAGTCTAGGGGTTGCCCCCACTCAGCGTCGCCAAAATGTAGCGACTTGGGTCAATAAGCACCATGAAAGACTAAATTTTGCTTATGATTTGGCCCACAGGAAAATGGGAGCCACAGCCAGTAGAGAGAAAGGGCACTATGACCAAAAAGCCCATGCTCCCTTGCTTCTGCCAGGAGAACGAGTGTGGGTGCGAGATAGGAATTGAGAAGGCCATGGGAAGCTGCACAATTGATGGGATCCAGAACCTCATGTGGTGGTGGGAACGGTTGGGGATACAGGCCTGGTTTATAAGGTTAAGCCAGAGAGGGGAGGTAAGGAAAAGACCCTTCACAGAAATGCCCTCAAACCTTGTGTTGGCCCAATAGATGAGACACCCAAGGACGATCCCACTCAGGAAAGGGAGCTTAGTTCCCCAACCCCAATCTTATACTTCCTGCCAGGCTTCAGGGCACCGGCTGAACTAGCCGAGACACAAGATTTGCCACGGCGATCAACACAAGCAAATCTCGGTCAACTACCTGCCCGCTATAGGCAGAGAGAGGTCATTGGCAGGGACTGCCAAAGGTAAACTGTGGGGGGATGTGATGCTGAGTGTTATGCTGTGTTTTGTGCTGTCTTTAGTTAATGTGCTAATTTATTGTTTGCTGTGAGTATTATTTAACTGCATGTATAGGTTTAACATTTTATTTGCATGTATGCATTTGGTTGTTGTCTTCAGTTGTAGTTTTGAGTGCAGCTTTTTTCTTGATTTCCTTGATTGTCCATGTATGTTAAGTGAACACAGCTGGACACAATTGAACTACTCAGTGCAGACATTGACTGACAGCCACAGCAGCCAATCAACTGTTGTAGACTGACCACAAGAACCAATGGTGACTTAGGGGAGTCTCCAGGCCGACGGAGGACAAACGCAGGACAGACGCAGCAGTGTATTGGAGGCCTAGTACACGAAAGGCAGAAGCAGGAGCTTCTGCCCAAAGCTGTGAGTTCCCTCTGCCCAATACACTGTTCGCTGAAATCTGAAACGCTCTGCGTTACCAGAGGAGGTGCACCCTGTGGTTGCAAGGCAGATTGCTGTCTGTCTGTTTGTTTGTTCCAGGATCAACAAGTGCCACCTGGAGGCGTTGGTGAGCGGAAGAAGCCTCATTGAGGAGTGGGAGCAGGCCAAGTAACCAAGGCAGCAGTCCAGTGGGGAAGAGTGACTCTTGGTGGTGTGGGCCAAACCAAGGACATACTCGGAGCGTAACAAGGAGCCCTGTGGGACAGATTAGTCCAAAGAACTGTTTTACCTCTGCTCTTTTAAAGACCTTCCCATTTTTAAAGACATTTAATTCTCATTGGTTTTATCTTTTCTCTGCCGTCTTGCACAATAAATGTTTATTGTTGCAACTCTTGTGCCTGTGTCTATTAAGTACTGCTCACCCTCGTAAGGAAGAACTTGAACAGTTTTAATATTGGTGGTTTGTAATTACATAGTAATAACCATATTATTACACCACCCTTGTAACACCTGCACTTATTTTCATGCTTTAGTGTAACTTCTAAATGTACTGTCATGCTACACCTAGACCCTCAAAAAAGAGACAGAGAGACTAAAAAGGTTTAAAGGTTAAGTAGATAACCAAATAAGTAAATAAAAAGAATACAATTTCCTTTCATTGCCTGTGAGATATCAAATAGCCTACATGATTTTATTACTTGCGGTGTACACAAGACAGATGGCTAGGCCTACAAAATGAAAGATATAAAGGGTTTTCACAGTAAACAAACAGGTCATACCCTGCCTATTTGCTCAAGTGACAAATCCAAAGTTGGGACCAGGATTAAAACAAGCCTCTGAAACAGCAGTAAACAAGTGCTCCATTCAGAGGAATCCAGACTTGCAAACATCGGCTCTTCTCTGTCTGTCATCTCATCATCTCTCTGTCCCATATCTTTTGAGTGCTCCTTGCACAGTTTACCAATATTACATTACAGGATTTCTGGCTGTTGAAGTGCTTATAGTAAATATACTTTCATCATTAAAAGGTGCATCAACCAATAGAGTGCATAGTTTTTCACTGCACCTGCCTGGGGTTGAGTCTAATGTGGATGTGGGCTAATGTGGATACATCATGATATGTTAGGTCAGTTCTCTCTCTCTCTCTCTCTCTCTCTCTCTCTCTCTCTCTCTCTCTCTCTGCAACTAAATCAAATTTGAATCAAGGTTATTGAACATAATGACTGATGCTTTATCCACTGTTCAGGAGAAAAGTGGTGGCTGAAGTTCCTAATAGAAAAAAAAATATATGTTGTTTGCTGTGTTAGGCACGTTACCAGCTGACATGCAGTGGATTTACATATTGCAATTTTACACAAATTAAAAAGTTAACCCCTTATAAGGTATTCGGGTCTGTGGGACCCGTTTTCAGTTTTTAGCTTAAGAAAAATGATACTAATAATTATTTTTTCAAACTAATATTTATTGGCCTTGGGTCATTTTCTGTGAGGAACATGTATCAGAAAAAGAATTTCAATTACCCCCCTGCATACCCACTCTCCACATTTATATTACATACAGGGTCTTCTGGTCCACTGGACCCAGACCTAGTGAAAGTGTGTAAATCATAGATCCCGTGAACCCTCATGTTCCCTTCCTCCTCTCTCTCTCTCTCTCTGTGTGTGTGTGTGTGTGTATTGTATGGGAGAGAGAGAGTGTGGGAATAGGTGCACATGTAAAACCCGGGTGGCCGTCTGAGGCCTAAAAACACCGCTAAAAAATAAATAACCTAAAAAAAAATAAAAACCTAAAAACGATCGACAACGCCACCTAGGAGGGAGCCTAGGACTCTAAAACAGGTTCGTTTAAAATCAGGACGAGCGGAGTACTAAAAATAACCAACTGAGAATAAAATACGTAGAAAGAGTTTATTTACAACGTGAACCCAACCCCACAGTCACCATAGATCCGGGAGATTTCAAATGTCTCCCCTCTTCGTCCATGCAGTCTTCGCGAGCCTGTCGGGTCCGGACACCACACCAATCCTCCGGGTCCGCTATGACACCAACCCTGTGGAAAACAGAGGACAACTCGGCGAGCATGGGGTTCCACTCTATCCTAGCGGGTGTCAGTGCTAGCCTCATAGGGAAACGCAGGCCGCCATACATTGGCAGGGTACTCACACATTTCCTGGGTCATAGTCTTAGACTAATGACCCAGGCCGGAGTAAATCGGCGTTGGCGGAACGACTGCAGCCCGGTTGCGTCGTATGGGGAAACCCCTCCTCCGTCTCGGCTGCTGACACAGCTTCTGCCGACCCAACGGTATCGCCCGCTTCCGCTGCCTGCGCCAACCGCCTTCCTCCTGAATGTGTGCTCCTGTCCCTGCCCCGGTCGCTTCCGCCGCAGCTCCCGCTTCCCTCCTCCGTTCCTTCGGCTTCTCGACTCTGCTTCTGGTCGGCCGAGGCAGCCGCCTCGGCCACCTGGCCACCTGGCCACCTGGCCACTTGGCCACCTGGCCCTCCGGCTGCCGACCACCTTCCGCCAGTCTCTCCGGTCTCCCGTTTGTCCTTCCGGCCGGGCTTTTCACCCTGCCACCCCGCAGGTGAGGCCCGCCTCCACGGCCCTGATTGGCCGTGGGAGTCTCGTCCTCCTTCCCCAGTGGCTGAGCTCATCTGCCCCCCAAACACTCAGGTGCGGGTAATGTTCTAATCAAACTATCAATTACAGAAGTGTGAAAGTAAAACAAGCATGCAAATAAAACCAGGAATAAAAACACAATACATACAAATTCAACTAAACAAAATCATGCATAATAAAATCATAAAAGCATGCATAACTACCACAAATAAAACCATACAACACACTTCTGCCCTCTGACACAGGCACCAACACGGGAGTTAAAATTATCTAAATTGTACACACATGCAGGATAATGTGAAGCTGAAGCAGATCTGAGTGCATTCCAGGCATCTGGGGCTGTCAGTATGGTGTAAATTGACACAACTTCTTGCAAATAAAGTGGAAGAGCCACGGTTTCCCAAGTATTAAAGAAAAAAAAAAGTCACAGGAGGAATCCAGGTAAATGTATCACAAATTGCTTCAATTTTAAAATCAGTAGGAGTGCCCGTAAAATGAACTGAAATGTTCTTAAATTATATGGCCTCTGCTAGCCAGAAGGGGTGGTTGGTTGCTTATAAAAGCACAACAGAATAGGAATCCAGGCTATCTCAGAGGGTACATATAAAAATGGCACATACAAAGACAGAGGGGACGATACATCCTCAAGAAGCATGTGAGTCAAATTGGTGCAGAGTTTGGAGAAATACGTTATTGTCTTTGTTTGGAATGGGTTTGCCATCCACCTGTTTATACCTTGTTTAACAGGTTAAAGCCCCAGCTAGGTGTCAGAATTATGAGTTATTTGTCATTTGCCAACAAGCTCATATTTGGTATATGGGATATGCATGTGGCTAACATTAACATTGTTTTACTTGAGCTGGACTTCATGCATGCTGCCTGTAAAAAGGCCAACTAACATGCACACTGGACAAAAACCACCAGTCTG
Source organism: Myripristis murdjan (assembly GCF_902150065.1). Lineage (NCBI taxonomy): Eukaryota > Metazoa > Chordata > Actinopteri > Holocentriformes > Holocentridae > Myripristis > Myripristis murdjan. The sequence continues at coordinate 8,263,089 of NC_043994.1, forward strand.
CATTTTGTAAAGTGTGTTTGGCTGTATAGTTGTATCTCTGTCCTGTCATAATTCAAACAGCAGAGCTATAGTGGGTTATAATTGGATTTGCCCATTCTGTTGACTTCAATATTACTGGCACCAAAATCTAGCACCAGTGTAAATTTGGAAAGCTGTCACTATGACATGTCGTCCTTCCCTCTTTATAGATTCCTTGCTGAGAGCTAAGGTACATAATGGTGTGTACACATGGGCCAAGAGGTAATGTACATAATAGTGTTTAGAAATGGGTGTCTATTCATGTACAGCAAAACATAAAACTTGCACTCATGCAAGAGGCAGGGCGACTGCTCAAGCACTCCTGGCTAGGCCAACTTGCAGCCAGAGAGGCCCAAAAGAGGAAAACACAGGCAGTCAGTTGCAGACTAGATGACAAACTGATACGGGACTAAGACAAAATAAGCTTTGGACACCCTATTCACCCATGTGTGGCCATTTCCAAAACCAGGCAAAACAGCAGCTGACAAATCTAAAATGGAAACAGGTAAATACATGCCATTAAAGCATTTCCACAAATAACCAGAAATCCTGCCTGTCAGTGTTGAGGTGCTTTACTTTTCAGGATGATCTTCACACAGGTAGAAGACATGCCACCTGAGATTTCAAGGCCGCAGGGTGATGGCTCTATGTGGTTTCTTCCCCTCTGCCTACAAGCAGTCACCAGGTGCCAACAGTCACAATTAGGAAAAAAACAGTCTGTCTCATGTGAAGGAGAAACATCTGAGTTTGGTAGTATTTTTAGGAACTATGGCCACTTACTGTAGGACTGTCTTATTTCTGCAGGAAGCAAAGGAGACCTCACACTTAGCTTCATTAATTTGCTGAAATTTTGAAGAAATTCGAGTGGCTCCTTCTTGGTGAAGGAAATCCCACAAAGCTGTGTGGTGTGCCAGTTAGTTTGAAAGTAAAGTTTAAGAAAAGTAAATACAATACCTGTACAAAACCTGTTCTCGCATGTTTGAATTTCAGATTTTAAATAGGTGATGATTAACAGTAGTTAAACAATCATAACAGTAATTTTGAATGTTTGGCTCATTTATTTACAATTTTTCTACATTTTACATTGCAACAAACCCTTTTGCAAATCATGCAGGAGTGCTAAAGATTTCACAACATATAATCAAAATCCATCAATTTTCAAATTTGGGTTTTTGTTTAAAACACCCACATTAAAATGTTCTGCTTCTACAGCTAAGACAGTCATCGCCATTCATAAACCATGCAACTCATAATTGGCTGTGTAAAGTAAATGTTTCCTTGGGGCCTAATTTCCTTGGCGGAGGGACCATTTCACTCCACCCAATTTCAAGTCATCAAAACACAACAGGAAAACTAATGTGGAGGACTTTATTACTGTGATGGAATATTGCTGCGAAGAAAGTTTGAAGTCTCTGAAAGTGCATTTTCATATCATAGTGGAATGAGTGGAAACCAATGACTGGATAAAAGAGAGGAAAAATGATATGAGAGTACCAAAATACAACTGCTTGCTTTTGGAAAAGATTCGCAGAAATGTGTATTTCACTCAACATGCAGAATCACTGGTATGGTCCCTTTAGCCCATTTATGTTTCTCATGACTGCCTAAATGTGTTTTCTTGTAATTTAGACAGCATAATTCTAGATATTTATGTAAATCTCTTTTTATCTATCTTATCACTGTCTGTCCATTCATCACCTGCCTGGCTTCACCTGTACTTGTGTATAACAACAACCTTCCTGCTTCAGAGACAAATGAAAGCAACTGGATTTTCACATCTAACTTTGCAGATCAGGAGGTGGGAGCTTCTGAACCATCCCGTGAATGTGATGAGGACGTGAGCATGGCATAAAGTCATGTCAGCTTTGATCAAGGTCAACTGAAAATCCAGTGAAAAAGAAAAGCTAAGTTTTCCTACCCTAACTGGTGATAGAGCCAGTATAATGGGCATCAGTCAGTACACACCCACAAGTCCAGCAGGCCATTTCCCCCCCGGCAAAGCAAGGGGAATGTGTATTTATATGCTGGATGATCATTTTGCCTTGTTAAGGGTTAGGGTTAAGTTATGTTGGAGTTAGGCATAAGTGGGGGAAATGCTGTCGACAATGAATATAAGTCAATTAAAAATCCCCAGGCTTTACTAGGAAAAAAGTATGCATCCATCATAAATGACAACACCTGTGTGGGTGTGCAGGGTCTTAAAAGGGATAGTTCACCCATTTTGAAAAATGATATTACTTCACTTCCACCCACTAGCTGTTCTGTAGGACAGTAGTGTTGCTATATTCCTCTCATTGTTACTGAGTGCTGGATGCTCCAAATGCTAACTGTTAGCGTCCTGCCATTCAGGTGGACTTCCCCCAGCTAACAGTCTTATAAATAGCCATTGAGGGCCAATGCTTTCCATGGTTTCAATCCAACCAAACACTAGCTGAAGCTGTGATAATCCGTGAAATCAACCTAGTGTCATGTGTGGCTGGAATGCAGATGAACAAACTTTCAGCCTTCTGTGTCACATGGTTACTCAAAGTCACAAAAATTAGAAAAGTATAGTAACAATACACAGACACTGAACAGACACATCAAACTGCTACTTTTTTAGGTGTTAGAAATTTCTTTTAGGTGCTGTACAACCACGATGATGCAAGGCTCATTAGCAGTTGTCATGGCTTAGATGGATTGCATATTAATCTTAACTTTGTGAAACGTTTCTGTGGATAAAACATGAGCCTTAGAATAATCTGACAGCTGTCATCCGTCATCCACAGTGATGCCCTGGGTATGAATCAGGCCAAGGACTTCTGTTGCATGTCAACCCCCACACCCCCGCACCCCCCCACACCACCCTTCGTTCCAGTCTCTCTCAACTTTCAACTGTCCAGTGACGGCAATTAATGCAGCTTTAGGATTTTTATACAATACAAAACAAGTAACTAATGTCTGAATAGAATAAGACCACTGCACAATTTTAGTTTGTCTTCTAAAAAGCTGTTTTGTCTATCAGGATTGCAAACCCCAGGGTATTTGTTCAAGTCTAGCAAGGGTTCTTACACTATGAGCTTGGGGGTCATTTTGAGCATATTTTAGTCCTGCCCTGGAGCCCAAACTCATTAAAATATATCACTCCTGTCATCATCACCAGAAACCACCCTATGGCACACTTTGCTTCCCCAGCCAATGCTGCAATACAAGATACTTCTTAAACAAAATAGAATTGTCTCGTTAGATGTATGAATGACTTTTTAATTAGGAATGTCACAGATAATATCCTGCAAACACCTCAATCACTCATCTAATTGGAGTTTTTAAGTAAAAATAAGACTCACATTATATGCTTAAGTATAGCAAATGTACGGAAAAATGTCTTGGTGATATTGGTGCAAGAACATGCAATACCGTATGTGTCAACAGTTTCCCTAACAACTTTTACAAGATAATGGGACCTCACATTCTCCCATTCAATCCAAGTGGATAGTGCAATAAATATGACAGACAGTAGACTATACATATTAACCTCCATGTATGCATTCAACCGTGATGCACATTCAAGCAGCGTGGCATGCAGCAGCTGGAAGCCATACAGGTGAGAGTCCAGCTGTGCAATAGAACAACATACCAAAACAACAGCTGCTCTGGAAATGCATGGAATAAATTATAAGTTTTGTGAAGCCTGGAGGCTGTACAATTGCAAGCTGTACGATTTCTAGGGAGTAATGAATAAAGTAAAGCTTTACTGTTGTAATGAGTAACATGTGTGCATGGTGTTACTTTTTTCTTCCAACCACTAGTAATGATTGATTACACTGGTATTTAATACATCTCTGCATAGGGTGACCATATTTTCAAACCTCCAAACTGGGACCCTTAAGTGTACCGCACATTTATCCATATGCGCATGTAAAGAACCTATACACGCATCATATGTGTTTTCATCAGGATGGGGGAAAATTATTTCAGCACTTCGCCCACCTACTGAGCACACCTTTCAGCACCACGGACAGTGCCCCAATCAGTTTTGTCTCCCAAATGCCATCGAACCATAGTTTGAAACCTGTATAATAACACTATGAGACACAAAACACAAGGATTGCATTGGTGTAATATAACATATGTATTGAATGGAATTTGTCAGTGTGCACACGTGCAGGCTGAATGTGACATAATCTCTGCCAGCTATGTTTGCAGCTGTTGCGACCCTGGCATCTGTGTTGAACTTTATGTCGCTGGCTTCTGAAGATCACAGGGTCAAAAGCAGAGATCAGATTGTTGGCATTATTGGCACTATTAGATTCTGCAAAAAACATTGAACATTTTTGCTATGTGATGTGTATGTTGGGTTCAAATTGCAGCCGTGAATAATAATAATAAAAAAAAAAAAAACAGTAGCTCAAAGAAGATCAACTCACTCTTTCACTATGGCTGCTAAAACTAAACACAGTGAAGTATGGAAGTACTTTGTTGAGACAGAAGGAAACCAGGGAGAGTGTAAAATATGCCAAGCATAGTTAAGCTACCATAGCACTAGTAGTACAATCCATCAGCATATGGCTTATACAAAGCCAGAACATACTGCCGTCACGGAGAACAATCCCAGGCAGAGTGGAGAAAAATGTACCAGGACAAAACGGGGGCAGTTAAAGACTGACCTGAGCAAAGTGGGCATTGTTGCCATAACAAGGGACACTTGGACGGCACTCACAACACATCTGTCACTATGTGGGAGAGAAATGGGACTTAAAGAGACTGGTAGCTTGGATGAGGAATACACTCTGGAGAACATTGCTAACCATCCCGGAGCTACAACTGAGGAGTGGGGAGCGCTGGATAAAGTCAAGCCTTGCGTTCATGACAATGCGAGCAACGTGGTTCTGGTGAACCAGCAGCTGCACTGGTGGGAGTCGGTTTGCCCATATTCTCCAACTAGCCATTAATGATGGCTTCAAGAGTGCCAGCATGAGCCGTGTAGTCGCCGCATGCAGCAGATTGGTGTCCCACTTTCTGCACAGCACAGCGGCGTCAAATGCTTTAAAAGAAAGCAAGATCAGCAGGACCTGCCACAACACAAGATGTTGCAACTCCATCTTCAACATAATGGAGCAACTGCAAGAGCAAAGATGGGCAGTGACCGCCGCAGGACATGAGCTGGCCGATGCAAGAACCCTACAGCTGACAGACAAAATGTAGCAGAATGTTAAGGACATCTGAACATCCTTAAAATCCCTCAAATATTCCAGTTAAGCTCTCTGCAGAGAAACTCATGTACATCTATCCATGGTGCGCCTGCTGACACACAGCTTCCTGGACAGGCATCTGAGGGAAGTGGAAGGGAAATCCAAGAAAGGGGCGGACATCAAAAGGCCAGCAGCAGACTCCCTCAGAAAGTGTGTAACCCCTCAAGAAATAGACCTCGGTATTTTATTTATTTATTTATTTAATTATTGTCTTGCTTTTCAGAGAGTTCGGTTTGTGGTTATTAATATAACACATATATAGAACGTACTGTTTTAATACATATTATACATCAGCACAGAAATTACTGGTATTTAATTTAATGCTTCCATGTTCGCAAGTTCTAATCGTGTGTGTGTGTGTGTGTGTGAGCAGCACTCCTTGCATCTGCACTGGATCCAAGGCACTAACACCTTTGATTTGTGGAACTATCACTTCGCCTGAGCATCCAAGAGATGTTGTCTGGCCTGTATGACAGGGTCAGCATGCTGGACATCATCTAGGGAGCTGGCAGTGATGCCAAGCTTCACGTCGTAAGCACCAAGGCACTGAACACCCTCTTTGGGGAGGACTACTCCGCCAAAAACATGTCTGAAAACTAATTACAATTTTATTTCAGTGAGCTGTGCATTCCTCCTGAGCCGAAGCCCCTGGAGTGGTGGAAGTCCAACAGGCACTGGTTCAAGAGACTCAACATTCTGGCAAGGCAGTAACTGGCAATTTCTGCCACCGCTGTGCCAGTAGAGAGGGTTTTTTTTTTTTTTTCACAGCTAGACTGATCTTAAACCAAATGTGCATTCGCCTTTCTCCTGAAGACGTGGACATGCTTGCACATTGGTCCAAGCATGTCCTTTTGCCGGTCAGTAGGCCAATTTCTTGAGGCTTTTTGGCAAGTTAATTCTACTTTCAAAATATTATTTTTTATACTTGCTGCAGTTTTTATTTGCAATTTGCATTTACTTGTTACGTCTTGAACATGTAGCCCATGCTACTTTTTTTTTTTTTTTTTCGCTACCAGGTCTTCTAACATTTTGGTCGGTAAGAATTCTATTTTTAAAATGTTATTTATTTTACTCGCAGTAGTTTTTATCTGTTATATTTACTTTTATGTCTTACATACTGCACATGTCACTGTACCCATGCCTGATTTTTGCTTTGATCTCTTGATGGTCACTGTGACTGTTTTTATTGAAAATAGGCATTATGCATTGGATATGTTTCTGTGCATTGTTATTGTCACTGCCATAAAATGCATTCTAAAAATAGATTTCTGTCCACAAGGAATTGATCCCCCATTGAGTATTTCATGCGATCACTCCATCTGGGAAAACATTACTCATGTCCATCCCTATTTAGTTTACAATCCCTTTAAGAAAAGTATATTGACAAGATTTTACCAACTGTGACTTCCAGATTGAGCAAAGTAAATGTTTAAGTTTAAACTGAAAATGCATTCTGAAACTCAAATGGGATTGAAATAATTCACAATCTACTATTTTGTTACACAACACTAGATGTTCCTGGGTATATGTTATATAATCAAATTAAATATCAAGATATCAACTATCTGCAGTAGCAGTGCAGCAATATGAGCCTTAATGTAGGGCACAGAACAGTAATATTAGGGAAATCAGAAAGATCCATTATCCTTTATGCACTGTCTTTTGGAATTACGCAAAAGATTTTCCAAAAATGACATTAAAGGACCTCCCCCATATGAAACTTACATAGTGCTTTTAAAAGTAGGCTTAAAACTTGAGGTCGCAGCCTCTCTCTGGAGACCGTCAAATTCACTATTTTAACATAATTAACTGTGGGAGCGCTACAGTAATGACTAAGCCAAGTAGTTGGTGGTTAAAAGTCTCATTTCATGCCCCACAGGCAAACCAAAACCCTCTCTGTTTTGTGAGGTTTAATGAAGAAATTTTAAAAAGGCTAAATCAAATCTGACTCCGTGTTATTAAACATAATGACGGTTGTTTCATACTTTGTTCTGGGGAGGAGTGGTGACTAAAGTGTCCAAAATGTGGGCCCCACAGTTTTAATGGCTTGGCATGAGAAGAGTATTAATAACCAGTCTGCTCTGTCTTTGCCTTTGTTTTTCTGCTTCTTTCTCTAACAGGGGAATCAGGCTGTCAGTTCTCTGAAGGGTCAATATTAAAGGAGTGTAAATTTTCATGCATCGATAGAGATAAGCCTATTTGACTGCATGTGAAAATTGATCCTTCAGATTCATTCAACCGCTTCCCTTTTAGCTAAACTACATGTTTTATAATAACATCATTATTCTTCCAGGGCACATTTGAAAACAAAATCATCAAAAGTGAATAATTTAAGCGTTGAAATTTTCTTCATCCTCATCAGTCTTCATCACATGCTTGATTCCCCCCATCACCTTGATCCCTGTCTCTACTTCTCGGTTCACCTCGGCACAGAGTTCATTTCAAGTTCATTGTAATCATTAACTTCTTAATTCTTAATATAGGCTATTTTAAACCATGTCATTTTGGCTTGCAAGCATTTTTTCAGTTGTCATTTTTCGTTGTCAGGCATGGTAAACCAAATTCAAAATGTGGATTTTCTTATTTAGTATTACTCTTGAATTCTCCACCGAACCCCAAGATTTGAGAGTTTACTGACAGTTACGCTGCAGAATTCACTTGCTAAAGTCTTACACAGAGGCAGAGATGATGTGGGCAAGTCCAAGTGTAGTATTGCTAGCCAAGGTTAAATGCTGAGATGGAAGCCATTGCCAGCCCTCACCTCTTCTGATATTCTGTTAGATTGGTCAAATAATCCTGATGAGCTAACAGTTACTGCTGCTGCTGTTTGCCGAGGATGTTGTGGAGGATATTAGGTGCACAGGCACGAGAAGAAATAAAACCAAAGTGGTGTTCTGATTGGATTGCTCCACTTTGATGCGTGAAAGTAGCTTTTAATCCTTACAGTTTTCAGTTTCATCATGATTTTTGTACCCAATGATGACAACAAAAAACATTTTCATGAGAAACTACATATCTGCCAGACCTCCGCCAGGGAGAAAGGCCTAGAAAGTGGCATTTCACTAACTGATTTACTGACGTCTTCAAACAGTGGAGTCTGCTAGTGGCAGCAAATAAACTTTGGTATAATATGGAGGGGTTCCAGAAAGAGACAGTTGGGGTTAGACAGTCTTAACCACAGCCAAGAGAGGCTTACTGACTACCCAGAGTTTGTTAACCCAGGGGTAAGGGATGTCTGGGATTTTCGGTTCAAGGAAACAAGATTAGATGAATTTTGGTTTCAGTCACTATGTTAAAACACTGCCAAGCAAACCTGCTCTGTTGCAGGTTTACTCCAACTAACCTTGAGATATTGGTCAAAAAACATGTCGTGATTGCATCCGGCATTGGACCTGACAGATAGTTGTGGGATATGGGTGTACAAATTATTTTTTTTGCAGCAACCAGTTCTTTAGCTGAAACGGTTAAAAAGTCTGGCTTTCTTGCTTGGTGAGAAAGTGACAACTGCCTTCTCTCACTGGCATTTTCAAGGAGATGAAAATAATTTTAGATCTGCCTCAGTGTTAAAATGCTTAATTATACTTTATGTTTGATTAATGTCACCTGTAACTTTGTTTGTTCCTCTTGGATATTGATGCTCCTCACTCTCCCTCATTTTTCCTGCCCTGTCTTTCTGTCCTCATGGATAAAAAGGAGGGGTGTTGAGACAGACCTTGCCAAAGTTACAAAGTCAGCTAAATTCTCTGCACTGTATAACTAACTCTTGCCATTGATGCTGGCCAGGTGGTTTGTTAAACTGTGCCATAAATACCCTCTGTTTGTTCTAGTTTACTTTACTGACCCTTTTAAGTTTTAAGTTTTTGGTCTTTAACTTGTTTTTGTCATAGTTTAGTTCTAGTGCCAGTGGTATTAGTAAGCTTTAAATACAATATCATGAGAATACACTATATTTTACACTATTATGACTATGCCCACGTGCAAGTGTGCTTTGAGATTTGAGTGTGACCTTTGGTGTGTCCCAGCCCCCAAAAGATTGAAAACCACCACTCTATATTTCTTTCTCCTCTTCTCTTCAGTATGACAGGTGGGAGTAAATGAAATTAGAATGGAGGTGATGCAAATGCATGTGAACTGAAAAACAGAGTGATAAATTCTCAAGTGATTTCTTAGGCGACTGAGTGGAGGAGAATAAATCTTTAATGTGTCTGATGAGCAATTTTCACAGCTAGGAGCCAGTCACATCAAACGTGCAACATACACCACACAGCAGCGCACGCATTGGCCATCCGATAAGAGCATAAAAAGAGACCAGGCTGGAGTTGATACACAAACAGGTGGAGAATATTGATTGGATAAAAAAAGGACCTATTTAGTACTATTGCATATCATTCATCATTTGTCAGATTGTCATTCATGGTTTAAAACAAACACTTTTGTTTAATCAAACCAGTGTTTAACACAAGCTGACAATCCATCACTCTGCTTTTCAATTTGCATGCTTGTTTATCACATCCATCTTTATCAAACAGTATTTGATAAGTCTACCCCGTCATACTCCTCTCACTTTGTTCCTCCTCCTCGACTCCTCTTTCTTTTACAGTCATTTGGCCAGCCTTTAAGGTGGCTTCCTACATTTTTACCGTGTTAAATTTAAATTTAAATCTCTGTGGATAATGTAATGTGTTATCCTCAGTGATTTAAATGAATGAATGGCTGTGCATTACCTTTGATGATCATACAAACAAGTGAAAATTCTGTCACTAGATTGTTGAAGGCTGATACAAGTATATATATTTTTGATTGAAACATATTCTGTGTCGATATTCACTTCAAACTGGCAGTTTTCAAATTTAAAATCAGTGATTCCCGTGTTAACTGTATTGATTTATGGTCTGTATAATGTTATTTTTCCATTAAACCTGAAAACAAATATTAGTTAAAAAGGAATAACTTTTTTGTCACTAGGCCCTTATCGTAACCTCCGTTACTTTTTTCTTTTTCTTCTTTTTCTTTCAAAGGTACTTTTCTCCCCTTTTTTATGAGCCTGTCCGAGATTGACAGGTACTGAGATCACTAAGAGACTTAGCTGTTGAGCTGTTGTTTTGTGTAGTTATTGCTTTCCGCTCCTGTTTTGGAACTACTAAAATACTTGGGTATACATAGATAACGGAATATGTGGTTCTTTTTTCTTTCTTTCTCTCGTTCTGTCTTCTTTTCCCTCCCCTCACTTCATTTGTACTTATCTCTTCACCCAATTTCCCCTCAGGGATCCATAACATTTTTCTGATTCTGATGCTGATTGTTGAGGACTGTTTTCTCTATAAAGGAATAAAGAAATGTTCAAAAAAAGGAGAAGAATTTTTTAAGCAACATTCTGAGGTGTATACAAAGTTAAAAGGACAATAATTAAGGAGAAAGGAGTTCACCGTGTGTGATCCATGTGGTAAAGCCAGAGCAAGTGCATCACAGACGGCGAAGCCTGATGGACAGTAAAACAGATTTACCCATAGCACAAAATGACCTTCATGTATCTGAAAGGATTTCACAGGTTTGCCAGTCAATACTGATGACTCAACGATTACTTTGCCAGGTGCTGAGATTTCCAACCCATACCCTGCTAATGAGATTCAAACACTCTTTATCTCCCTCCCACCTGCTTTCACTTGAGCTCCACCATGCAGGATGGCACTGGGGAAAAGAGACCATCATCACCACACATTTCAGCTGGTTTTCAAGCTTCACTCTTACACTTAATATTTCAGTATTCATGTGATATATTACCTCTTCACTCAGTGTTTTTCTTCAGGCTCAGTTCTAATTAGCTAACTTCCCTCTATTGTGAAAATGATGTGATTTGCCAAATAAAGGTCACCATACATCAAGGTCTTTTGTACAAGGAGACACTGTCTGATGAATTTCTACTGATCGCCAGTGATGGTTGATAGAAGTCTGATCGCTTGAAGCCTGTTCAGTGTTTAAAGAAGTACTTCACCCAAAAGTTATATGTTTTGTATCATTTACTCACCCTGAGTTGTCCTGTGTGTCCGACAAAAAAAATAAATAAATAAATAAATAAAAATAATATTAATAATAATAATAATAGAGATCAAATGTTCCAAAAACTGAAGGCATTTCTCTTGGATGGATGTGATCCATGACTTCTTCAAACAGCAGCACAAAGGATATGAAACTGTTTCAAATTCTACAACTCTTTGTGTCTTGACTCTCCAGTTGTATGTTCAGTACATCTTTGAACACTGCCCACTAAAACTGCTGTCATGTGCAGCTCTTGTGTGCAACATGGCCGGCATGCTCACCAAAATGAAGACCTTGCTCACTGGCTTGTTCGTTAGGCAGAAGTCCTACTCATTCATTGGCTATGCTGATAGGTCTTTCTGACCGACAAGGAAATGGTTCCCTTCCAGTTCACAAATCTGATTTTTAATCGTTCTGAGCATTTTGAACAAAAATAAACTGGTTCCCAAGAGGAAACAAAAAAAATAGTGCAACGTGAGGTGAGAACCATAACAACAAGATTGGGCTTGTAATATTCTACAGGGAAAGATGGAGATGGTGTTAAAAACTGAAGGGTGAGCAGTGGTCTGCCAAGGAAAGAAAACCTCAATTTGGACATCCCCTGAATCTCAGGAAAAGATAGCAGAGAGTACTAGAAATAGTAAATTGTATCGTGAAATTGCTTAAGAGTTGGTGAAGGCTTGGATGATTTAGAACCCTGGACCAAATTACAATCAAGAAAAAGAAAGAATATAGAAAACTGAGGGAGTTCATAAACTCAAAAAAGGACTTGGTGAAAGGTGGCACTAAACAGGGTAATATCCGGGAGTATTATCAACTCATGGATGGAAATTGTTTTAGCCAAAAAAGAGGGATGACTGACTAAACAGGAAAGGTCAGTTCTCCATGAAACATGTATGAAGCATAATACATAGCCTTTAATGGAGCATCAACTTTTAAGGTAGTAGCATTTTTATCAGCTGGGAATAGGATGAGGTGGATACTAAGCTGATACTAAGTTGAGCAGTAACATTGGACAGTTGGTAAAAGTAAATAAAGCGACACCAAAAGTTTTTCATCAGACTATCAAGACAACTTGGCGTGAATAAAAGATACAAAATGGGTGAAGTATTCCTTTAATTTCTAATGAATTATGGTTTGTCATGGAGCCCCACTGATGTGAGAAGCAACAGCACATCAACATTTAGAGAGTTCTAAGAAAAATATTCACTCTTTTTGATTAGTAACAGATCCATCCGATAGCTGTCAGCTTTCGAAAATGTTGCACACACTCCAAACATAATCAAAATCCTGTTTGTCTGAGTTTATTTCACTTCACCAACTTCCTGTGGTCTTTGATTTGAGAATACTCTGCCTCATCTTTGCAGCAATGACAGACAGAGAGATGATTCAGAAGATGGGCTGATCAGAGGAAGACAGCGTTATGACAGATTTTGACTTATTTGATATGCATAGACACATTTGTCACATCCTTGCTCCTTCTGTTACGTTTTGGTCAAGATTGCTGTTTAGTGTTGCACAACCTTTACGTGCCAGATGGGTGAAGTGTGGGACTGAGGCTTAATGTTGTGTTTTTTTCAATAACTGCTTCTGTTTGACTGACATTAGCACTACGACACAGCCTGATAAATTTTTAAGCAGCGGGAGTGTGATGGATGTCTGCGGGGTCGCAGCCAAATTACTTAAGATTACATGGCTGGTAAATACCTGCACTTCTTGATTGATGGAGCTGTCTGCCTTGCTATGATAGATAATGTACATTTTTAATGACAGCATTGACTGCATGCATATACAATTGGAAAACACAGGAGGTTAATAAGTAATGAGCGAGTTAATCAAGGGTGGAAATAACTAATTACATTTATTCCAGTCTCTCAATTGTGTAGCTTTTTGCACTTTTTTGAGTATTTTTTTAAATCAATAATTTTAATTTTTTAAAGCACTGTTTTTTTGCTGTTACAGATTACAAATGTGAGCTCTCAAAAAGCATTAGAAACTGGCCGTTTAAGAAATAGCGGAGCAATTTAAAATCAACAGTCTGTCATCATGAGGAGAAGAGCACTGTGACTTGACTTAGTCTGCGCATATTCCAGTTTCTCCAATTAAAAGAACTCTATTAAACTTTGAGAGAAGATTACATAGCAATGTATTGTTGAATGAGTGATGAGGAGACTTTGACCAGATCAATACAAAAATTAAGAAGATAGGCTCCCTCGAACTGTGATGAATATTGCTTCAGAATGGCATGATATATTAGTGTGTGAAAAAGTCGTGACTATCTTCTTGAGTGAATATGATATGGCTATAAAACTATGACACTTGGGTAAATGCTAATGATTGTTCCTGACTTTCAAACAAATGATCACATTTGGAGGACACTTACATTTTACACCGTTAGCATATTGCTACTTTGGAAATGAATCTTAAATTGAATGCAGTTTACCCCTCTAGACTTAATTGCGTTACCGTACTTGCCATATAACAGTTTTCTTATTATGTATGTAGGTAGGCCTTGGATTGTGCTGTCTTAGGACTTCACTATAATTATACTGTAAAAACCATCACTTATAATAAAAACAAACACAAAGAATGATTGTATGTCTTTGTATTATTAGAATTGCACAGCAGCTGCCTAAAGATTAGGAAGGTAGGCTTGAAATCATAAGGTTGCCAGTTTCAGTCCTCAGACGGTTGGGAAAATGTGGTCAGGAGAAGTGAATGAATAGTCTTGGTGCCATTCAGCGAGGCAATTAGCTCTCCAGTGCAGCTCGGCAGAACTAAATAAAGGTTATAAACGAACAAAGAAACATGAGCTGTTGACCCAAAGTTTGTTGCCATAGTGACCTTTATTTTTTTTCCCTTTGAATACAGTGTGTTTGTCTCCTCGCCCTTCCTCTGTCTTAAGCCTTTTCCCATTAAAAGGTATTGCCGTATAAGTTTTTTATTGGTTGACCTTAAGAAAATACAATATAAATGGCTTTTAATAGCCATTTTAATGGCCGGTGTTGGATAGTTGTCCTCATTCATGCTCTGTGGAGTGTAACAGTGGATGGGAGGGGATTAAAAACAGCAAAATAAATCCCATTTGAATTGTTAACCCTTGAACCGAGAGCCAAGGCCTCCACCAAACCTGGGATCAAGCAATATCTTCTCATGCATGGGTCCATTTTTCATTTTCTGTTTTCTCGTTTGTATTAATTAAAATGAACGTTATACATATTAGACTAAGCTAAAAGAATGGTGCTCTGTGTGGCTTGATATTACAGTTATTTACAATGGAACATATTTTTCTGCTGTTAGGACATGGTGCCTTTGACCCTTGCACTTCTTACTGTTCAGCCTTATTTCGCCAAATCAGCATGAAATAACCTCCATGAACTGCATTTCCCCACCTTGAATGCATCGCACAGAGGAGACTTGACTAGAAACAGAAAGTGCTAGATTCATGTTGAAAAAGTGAGGTGGGACGTTTGGAGGTCAGTGAATGTATGGTGGATACATTTACCTGAATCTCTACTGAGCCAGGTGCAGTTTGCAAATCCAAATCAAGACGATTTCTGTTGAAATTATCCTTTGCATGAAATGTTTTTCTTATTAAACTGTGACCAAAAAGCTAACCATAACCTAATAACTTCCACTCGGCGGCATCCTGGAGGGGATCATGCATTTAGCTGTGTGTACCTGTCCATGTGTCTGTGTATCTGTCTGCAGCTCATCTTGCATACTACTGGGCCTGTCAGCCTAATATTTTTGTCTGTGTGCTCTGTATCAACAAGGACCTCTTGTTGTAGCAATGATTCAAACATTTGAAAAATCTGTTTTATAACGCAGCTGAGTGCTAAACCCTCACCAGAGGTGGGAAGCAAGGAAGCACAAATGTTTTGTTACTATACTTAAGTCATTTTTTCAGGTTTCTGTACTTGAGTATTTTAACACAAATATCTGCACTTTCTACGTGTTACATTTTCAGAACAGTCTTTCAATCAAACTGGATGGGGCAAAGACAATCCCTTCATGCATCCATCTGTGCATATCATACGTAGATGTAACAAGACGAGAGGGAGATTTGACCGCAGAGAAATGTCAGCAAAGTTAATGTTCATTATTTTCAGTATATTGTTTTATTTGATTTGATTATAATTTAAGTTAGAATGGTGTAAGTTTAATAGTCTTCAAATTATACTAGTATGATATAAGGTTCAGTTACTTATGCTATTATCTCATTAGTAATTAACAGAAACAGCCAGGTGTTGAAAAAGGGCTGTCCCTCTGCAGGCTACTTTTTACTTTTATACTTTGAGTACATTTCAGAGCCCTCAGAAGTTGGGGCAGTGCCTCTACTTTTACCATAGTCTTTTTTAAAACAAGTATCTGTATTTCCTCTTGAACAAAGGATGTGAGTACTTTGCCTCCTCTGTTCCTTGCTCCTTCCTCTGCTCTTTCCGCTACCAATCATGTCTTGTTGCTACAGATCCAAACGCGGTTACAGTTGTGTCTTGTTGCCAGAGATTCAAAAGTTAATGTATGTGCACTGGCGGATACATTTGTTTGCATTTTCACTTTGAAATTGACATTTTACATCGCTGGTCTTTTGGAATTGTTCCTGTCCTGCACACCAAGGTAAGACAGCTGTGGCTTGTATTCACTCAAACAAACAGTACAGCATTATGGTGACTGGAAAACATTCAGTAATGTCAGCCAGCTGCTGAAATGCCTTTTTCAGTTAACTTGTTACATATGGTGGTGTGATAACATACTCTGCATACTGTTTCCCCTTCATTCCACTTCTCTCATGCAGACTGTCCACAGCCTGCCCTGCAGTCCCTGTTCACCACCCACACGCCCCCAGACACGCCCAGCAGAGGTCTGCACTCTACTGAGTGCCCTCTTCTAGTTGTTTTTTTAACATTATTAACCTTCACAAAAGTTTGGTTTGCCTGGGCCATAGTTGTGTCAAGCTAGAGACACGCTGGGCAGTTCTTTTCAACCTGCAGTTGGAGAGTAATGTCACATTTACCAACTGCAGTTTGCCAAAACTCAGTGTCCCTTCTGTCCTAGAGTCACATGTGATAGGTGGGGTTCTAGGAGATGGCAAACTATAGCACTCTACTTCCAACAGTTTCTCTGCTTCTTCATCTTATATTAAAGTCTCTACCTCGTCCCTACCTTGGCATGGTGCAATAAAACTGGGCTAAAACCAGTGGTGGACAGTAATGAAGTACATTTGCATGAGTACTTGAGTAGTTGTTTTTTTTTGAAAGCCTATGACTTTCACTCCACTACATTTCAAAGACAAATTTTTGTACTTTTGCACTACATTTTTTAAGGCTGTCATTATTTGTTATTTTAAAGCTTAGCTTGGAAGTCAGCTCTTGATTTTTTCCCCCAAAATGCAGTTGGCCACACGCTGTGTTCCTCACAGGAGTAAAACCAATCATCGTACCCGTTCTCAACTGGGTTTGACATGAACAAGGATCTAGCATAAGCAAGCACACAAACACTGGTGGTGATAATGGCGGCAGCAGGTGGACCTGATGAAGCCATGAATGAAGCAAAAGTTTGATCAGGCTGAGAATTCTAACCACTAGAGACATGTTTCACCTCATTTAAAGAGGACAGTCCAGTGAAAGTTATCTCCAACAAATTTTGTACATTAGGTGAATTTTTTTTCACCTTTAAAAAGTGAGTGGTCGTTACCTCAGAGTGAGCAAAAATCCTGTAGTTCCTTGTTCAAAGGCTTTGCTTTGTTGTGAGTTAATACAACACTAGGCATGCCTCACTGAAAGTGGTGCTGTTGGGCCAGTAAAGGGCTCAGCAATATATCGATATTGTGCTGTGACAAGATATTGTGTCACATTTTGGACATTGTAATTTCAAGATATGGCATAACTATTGTCTTTTTCTGTTCCATTGAGCTTGTCCTGCTGAAAGCAGTGATGGTGCAGTTGAGGACTGGGCAGCATCTCAACATTGTGATGAGACTTGATAGTGTCTCTCACATTTTAAATGGCTAATGGCTGGGCAATATACAGATGTCATGATGTGAGAGTAAATGTGATCTGGGAATTACAGTAAAGTAATTCTATTTTATAAATGCACCAGATTGTTCCAGCTGTTTATTATTTGACTTTACCCACTTAGTTTTTGTTCATGCATGACTGACAATTCTCATTGTGCAAATATTTCATTAAAGCACCAGTAGCCATTCCCTGTACCATATTGACAGAGGTATTTGGTCATTTTTCCCCCTTTGGAATCAGCATCTACAGCAATAACAAATGCGACTAATTCTACCTGTCTGCATACTGTATCAATACACCGCAGTGCTGTTTTGTGTGTGGCTGGAGAGGTGTTATTTAAATTAAATAAAGGAATAAAATGATAAAGTCTCACCTTTTTGTTCATTCAGTTGGATTTGATTGCATTTCTGTGCTGAAGTTTGGTTTTGTGTAGCACAGTGCTTGGATCTACAAGAGCCAGTGTATTCATTAGGTGGATTTAGAGAGTTATGAGGTTCTGCTCATGCATCATGAAAACCATACAGCAGTGTGTTGACAACAAAAAAGAAAATTTACTTTTGTACTTCAGCATTGTTACAAGCCAGTACTGCACTATTTTAACTGAATTCAAATATACACTGGACAACTTTCACTTCTAGTGGAGTAACATTTCACCAAGAGGATCTGTACTTTGACTCAAGTAGTAGGGTTGTGTACTCTGTCCACCACTGGCTAAAAGTGTTGGGGTGTCACACTATAGGACAGAAACATCAAGTATATGCATTTTGTAGACATTAGGCCAAACATGCAGAAACACTGGTATGGCCCTTTAAGGGGGGAATATAAGGTAAAAGTTTTGTGTAGGAGTCAGAGTGAGACCTCTTTTCTTCCCTCCTCTCACTCCAGTAGCTGGCATAATAGCAAGGTGTGACAGCGGAGGTTTTCCTGACAGCAGAGGTCTGCAGACAGACCCCACTGAGTCTGAGCGCCACTGTGGAGCCTCATGTTTTTCTGCTTTATCTTCCTGATTCACCAGGCAGATCTATCTGACAGTCTGACATACAGCCAACTGGAACTTGAACAGTCTGACACATATTGCAATTAAGATCACAATCAAAACCCTCTTCTTGTACAGTGTGACATGCAATGATTGTGTAAGCTTGCTGCTGTTGCAGTTTGCAGCCAGTTTTTTTTCTTGCCTAAACATAACTAATATTTACAGAGGTGAAAATGGCATCTCCAATTTGTCTTCTTGTCACAACAACCTTCCATGGTGGAGGAACATACTTAATCTTAATATTTCATGTGTGTTTCAGAGTTCACGCTCATTTCATGAAACTTTGTGAAACTGTGTTGTTGGTTGACAGCAGCTTGGGATTGCAAACAGTGCTGCATTAACTCTAAGATGCACTGGATAAAGGCATCAGCTAAAGTCAAATGTGAACTGTAAAGTAAAAACAGTGGCATGGACAAGGACCTCCCCAGAATTAGCAATTTAGTTTAATAGAGAGAGACAGACACATTGAGCAAGAACAGCATTAAGAGACAGACAGGTTGGGTAAAGCAGGAATGTAGAGAAACAGAGTGTAATTGGAAGAGTGAAGTGAAACAAGCCAACAGGGACGCATGAGGTCTGTGAGGATCTATCCAGAGGCTGTTTAAGAATTAATCCATATGGTATGCAGCAAGCGAAGCCAAGATACACCACCCCTGCAAGTAAATTACTACTGCTGCAAGAGAGAAGGGGGAATTGGAAAAACATTGCAATTTGCCTGGCTTCATTCTAAAACCACAAACAAATAAAGGCTGTGTGTTGACAAATGGTACTTTTATTATTATTAACCAACAAAAAAAACAGTCATTTTAAAGCTGCAGCCTCTACTAGAGGCAAATCTGAGACTTGAAGGAGAATGGACTTTGAGGCAAAACAAAATAATTATGCGCAATCGCTATTACTATGCATGGTATGTCATGTCTAACTTGTTATTGTAAAGGACTTTGTAAATCTGTTTTTAAGTGCTAGACAAATAAAGTGCCTTCTTCCTCTTCTTTTTCTCACAATTCCTGTTCCACTTCTTCCAATTCTATTCCCTACTCACAGTGGTAATCCTCAACATACTTTTTTAGTCTCCATAATTGCTGCACAGCTCTTGTTTTCTCTGTGAAAGTGTTTTCTCTGTTTTCTCTGTGGTGTTTCTTTACAGAGACCGCCTGTTAATCCAACTGTGTAGTCACATCTTCCTCTGATTCTCTGCTGACAAAGTTTGAGTTTCAGTAGGTGGCAAGTTTTTCTTTGTCTGTTCTCCCATGGTGGCTATTGTTGCTCATTTTAGTTACTCAGTACATCTTCTGTCTAATCCAAACAAACCAGAAATGTAATGCACATCTCTTCCGGTGTAGAAGAAGATTTTTTCCCAGGAAAGACCTACCAGACATTTTTTAGAGCGGGGGTTTTCAAAGTCTGAGAATGTGATCCTCCCTTTAGCTTAGAAAAGCTTAGAATAAGACACCCCCTTTTACCCTGGTGCAATTCCTGGATTGGTCCTGTCAGATCATAGAACTGCTATTTGATCCCATAGACCAGAGGTAGGCAACCAGGTGCCATGGAGGGCCGAGAGACCTGCTGGAGTTTTTGGTTGGAATGAAAACCTGCAGCCTCTTGGCTCACTATGGCACATGGTTGTCTACCCCTGCCATAGACATTCAGCAACATTCAGACATTAAGAGCAAAGATAGCCTGACATTGCACAGACACATAAAAAGCCCTCACTCTAGGTTTATAAAATTCAGAGCTCACAGTGAACTATCTTGTTAACTGAATCACAGGTGTCTTGGCATCCTTGAACAGCATGGTGCCTTTTGATAACTTACAGATAATCAGTTTCTTAGAAATTCCTTGAGAAATTCCTGTTTTGTTTTGCCCCTTGGTCTCTGAGTCTCCCTTGAAACAGCTTGAAAACCTGTTTGGAAACTTTGGGCTTAGAGTGTTTAAAACAATAAAAAGAAAAGCTCTCATGAGATTGCCAGAATCAGACCCGCGCCCAATTTCAATAATGTAGAGAGAATTCGACCCATTTGTCATCTCATTTGAACTGCTGTGTTGTCATGATTGTGTGACAAGGTCTTTCACTGAAACTGAGAGATGGGACCACATCTCTCACACTTGAGTGTCTCTCCGCTGGTTGCTTCTTTGTTTCAGAATTGATTTTAAGATTTTGCTGATAAGTTTTAAGGCTCTGCATGGCCTGGCCCCAAGTTATCGATATGAACTTCTGATCTTCACATCGTCAGGCAGGAAGTATCTGACTGTTCCTGTTGCCAGGTTGAAGACCAAAGGTGTCCTGACTTTTACCAAATACATTCTTCACAGCTTTGGAGTGGCCCGCAGAGTCAGTTTCATCTATTATATCTCTTCATAAACCTTTTTGGAATAAAAGTCTTTTATAATCTTAGACTTTTATTCTTTTTCATTATGTATTATTCCAGTTTTACTTCATGGATCTTTGTGTCTCACTCATTTGTCATTTATATTTTGTCTTTCTTCTTCTTGAAGCACTATAAACTATTATTACTAACATGTTAACTGTCTATGATTATCAGTGATGGAGAAGAGCAAAACAGACATTTCAACCACAATTTCAGAGATTATGACTTTAGCATGTGTAAGAGAACACAGGACTTCATGATGAATTTTTTTCTTGCTTCTGAATGACTGAAACACATTTAAGTCACTTGCTTGCACTTGTCTGACCCACAGCTGAGCAGAGAGCTGGCAACAATGATACCGTTTTAGCACTATCCATCTCTATCTTTCCTCAGGGCTTAAGTACCTTTTAATGGCAGGGGAGTCTCAGCTCAAGAGAGAGATGGAGAAAGATGTCCGCCCTCCACCCACCAGCCCTCACCACCACAGCACATCCTCCCCCTTGAACCTGATCTCTCTCATGTCATATTAACATAACAAACAAACAACAAAAAAATCCTCTTTTCTCGCCCGTTCGAATTTAATTCTAGCTCTTCTCTATTATGCCTGAGCATTCATTCAAGGGGCAGAGAGCTGTTTGCTATTTCCGCTAACAAGTTCAGGTTCATTTACCTGTATAGCTCTTCATCACCAGCATGTCTCAAGGGATTTTACAGAAGAATGAGTCTACCTAGATAGCACTAATGAAGAATCAATCATAAAACAGAATAATGAAACACAAATACAAGGAGACAAAGCAATAGCTACTCAGCACCATACACCTAAGACCCTCAGTGCAATTATTTCCAAGAAAACTTTAACAAGAACGGAAGGAAGCTGTCATCCTGTCTGCCTCTTATCTCTCAAGGTTACAAATGAATTCATAAGCGCATTCTCGCAGTTACATGGGATGCATATTAGACCACTGAGCCGCCAGGAAATCCGGGATTCGGCTGAAATTTTGTGGACAGATTGCACTGAGCTCAAAGATCAGTTGATTTGATTTTGGTGGTGATCCAGAGATGGACGGTTTTCTTTTATAATCCAATATTATGCTGCATTCATGGGCCGCACAGAAAGACTTCAAACTCATTATATTTAACAGCGTTGCTCTCACCTGCTGTTTTGTGGGAAAATCAAATTCAGATGCAACAACAAACAAATGCAATGTGTAATGGAGGCTGCTGCTCTGCAAGTTGGGGAACTGTTCAGCTACTGGAGGTTTGCACTTTATCACGTGACTTCATTTTATATCAGTTTCCTGCACTGAGGTTTGGTCCTTACCTTTCACCACGAAGAAAGAAAGAAAGAAAGGACCACCCCACTATTATGTGAATACTTATGTGTGTCAGACTATCACAGTTTTCCTCACTTTTCTCTCTCATGAGAGACACTGAACCCCATATCATGACTGTATTTCTTATCCTAAATGACTGCTGCAGTTTCCTTTCCTCACATACACCATAAGGCATCACTGCACAGCAGACTGCTCCACAGCTGAGCTCCTTTAAAATAAAAACAGGACAAACTGAAGTAGCACTTCCAAACTGATTGCTCCCAGGAAAGACGGCGCAGCATCTGGGGCCGATGAGGACGGGGTCAGTCGTGGTCATCAGGTGATGTCATGGAAGATGCCCGGACTCCTACAAGCTGGTCCTCAATCTGCTGGCTCTGGTTCTGAAGGGGAGCTGCACGATGTGTGCTACATTTACATGCAGAGAAACCTGACTGCTGGCCATGCTCTGGTTAACGTGTTACTTGCATTAAGCTGTTTATATGAACCTTCGATACACTGCAGTCGAGTCCCCTTGCTGCATTTATCAGAATATTCTGATAAGTGACAAGTGATGTAAGTGATAAGTGATATTTTGACTAGGCAAAAGCATAACATAACTTAGCATAATTAACTCTCTGGCTCATCTGTTAACAGCTGGTAAACTCTGGGAATATTTTTTTCCAGTCAGCAGGGCGCACACTAACACCATGCAGTTCTTACTTTTCATGCTTTTAATTAAAGGTGATTTTTTAAAATAAAATATTAAACAGTTATGAATATATGTGGTTGATTCAGGGAGAATTTCTCTTGCTGGAGTGCTGCACCTTCTTGCTACAGGCCTCTCCCACCACCACACTCCCTTTGGCCAGTCGCTGTGAAAGGTTAACCAGCTCCTCCTTGCCCCATGACCAGGCTTTCCACAACTTTTGCCATGTTATGTGAATCTGTTTGGAAGCTGTGCCACTTTTCATGATAGGCCACTGCCCATTTTGGCCAGTCGCCATGAAAAGTTAATCTGCTCTTCCATAGCTAATGACCAACCTTTTCACAAAATCTTGCAGTGTTATGGAAGTTGATGCCCACCGCCACACCCCCTATCGACCAACTCTTCCTTCTATCTTTGACTAACTTTTCCACAAAGTTTTGTGCAAATCCAGTCATAACTTTTCGAGATATGCTGATAACAAACAAACAGACTGAATGGGCACAATAATAACCCCCTATCCAAGTCTTCTGGGACTCAATGACAATAACAGTCAAGATAATCATTCTGATAACAGTGCCTTACCTGTTTTTAGTGCTTTCTGGTGTGTACTGTAGAATGAGGTACTGTGTGTTCTTTTAAAACACACTCACCTGCACAATAGATCAGGTTTGTAATTCAGCATGAAGTGTATTAGGGCTCAACATAACCAACTCATTCAAGTGTTATGAAATGTATTGATTAACGTGAAGTTTATGGGGATTTGGAGCCTGGTCGCACTGAACTGAATTGAATTTCAGACCAAGGAAATGATTCCTGGGTCTAACCTGCCAATGCCAACAAAATGTCAAGGTGGTGTTTCCATTCCACAATCTCCTGTTTATTACAGGAGCGAGGCAGGCATCTTAAGCAGGCTTCCTGTATGAGTTATTTTAGCACGGAAACCTAGAACCGTCTTACTTGAACAAGACAGAAATTCATCATGCATGTAAATGTGACAATGTAGACATCTGATCTAAAGTTGCACCCATCAGTTTTTGGGGGGGCAGTTCCATTCATTTCCAGTTTCCACTTCTCTATTGTGTGTTGTAACTGTGATTGGCTGATCACTGATCCCAGCTGTTTCCTATGAACTAACAAATTGTTGTTGTTATATATGCATGACATTTCTGCCCTACCAGCATTATGTAACTGACATTATTTCTATTTTACTTGTTTTCTGTCCATTTCTGTCATCACTAAACTGTGCATAGAGCAGGCAGGACAGAGAAAAAGGACGAATGACGCATGACAAAGGTCCCCAGCCACACTGAAACTCAGGACGTCAGGACACCTGGTACACACCTCAGACCGCTGAGCCACCAGGACGCCCAATAAATCATCACTTTCATCCAAATAAACATGCTAAAGCGTGCTTCATGCCACCAGCGGTGCTTAAGGAAGGTTTATATGAAGGCAACAGAGACTATACTGTACATCCAATACATTAAACTTCATCAGAATTATATTTTATATAGAGTACACAGCTTTTACATTTCATTCATTCAGCGGCATTCATGATCAAGCAGCTGACGGGTAAAAAATAACACCTGAAGTTGAACTTTCACCAAAAAAAAAATCTTATATATCTAGACCACAGCCTCTCATACAAAGTATTTTATTTTCTTCGTAACTCTCTGAACCCAATCAATGACAAGTGTCCTTGCTAAGGACAAGGAAGCTAACAAAGTTGCTCAGGTCTACTAGTGGTCTGGGTCCTGAATATGAATATGAACATGAATATGAAACCTACTGCAGATAACCTCACTGAAGAACTTCAGGGAAGATCTAATTGGCTGCAAGTTACACCACACCTCCACATGCTTTCTTGGTTTAGATGGGAAATTCTTGTATGCAGATTTCATGTTGATCCGTGGTGAGCACAATAAACATTTGAAATGGTAAGAATGGTTTTTAATCACATAAACCACATACCTCAAGTATGGCCATGGATGACTTTCCATCATCGCCGTCAAGACTGACTGCTGGAGGAGCTGTGTGACAGTGAGGCCACCCACAATTTAGGGAGAGAAAAGGTTTGAATCGTGACCAAAGTAATAATTAACATCACCCGTCAGAGAAAGGTCATGGAGTCAAAAGTATAATATTAAATTAGTCTTTCAAATGTAGTGAAGAGAATATGGCATTGTAGGGAACGAAAATATTACAAGCAAGTAAATGTACATCGTTACTGTCCACCACTGATACAGATTCATTTTGCAATGTGTCACAGTGAGTGTGTCACTCGCATTTTGATATCAGTTCCTCTGGTATAAATTATAGAGATCCATCTGAGACATCCCATGATGCACGTTTGATTTGGCGACCCAAGACTCCAGTGGAACATCAGTGTAGCGGAAACATCAAACCAAGGAACCATCCGTCCATCCGCCCAGAGCGCCGCTGCAGACCTCCTCCTCGCTCCATCACACATGTTAGTACTTTCCTTACCACTGACCCAGAAACAGCGGGGTATTTTCAGGTGTCTGGGCTTCCACTGGAGTGTGTGTTTATGAGTGAGTCTGTCTGTGTGAGAGTGCAAGAGTAGAGGGGAAGAAAGTTTGTACGTGTGTGTGTGTGTGTGTGTGTGTGTGTGTGTGTGTGAATGAGTGCATCTGAGTGTGTGACTATGTATGTGAATGCAAGTGTGTATGTGTCTTTATGCATACTGTATATGATTGTGGAACGGTAGATAAGACTATATGTGTGTGCATATTATGTGTGGCCATTGGTAGCTGTGTGTGTGTGTGTGTGTGTGTGTGTGTGCAAATGAGACGAAGACAGCCAAGGGTGCAAGCTGGAGGGAGATAGTATATATATTTTTAAAAGTCATCAGATTACTTCTCATTACGTGTGTGTGTGTGTGTGTGTGTGTGTGTGTGTACAGATATACAAAAAGGCTGTATAATAGGTTATATCTTTTGCTCTACTGTGCTAAAATGTATGTCTTCTTATTTATTAGCCTTGTACAGGGAAAAATAGTTTTCATTTCTAACAACAGACAACAAAGTTGTCCAATGTTTACTTTCGTGTATTGATATATTTGATATGAACTGTTATCTGTGAGGTAACACAGGCCTACATGTAGCCTACTGCAGACCTTCCTCCACCTGCAGTATGTTCAAACTGTTTGGTGCTGCTGTCCAGTAAGCATGCAAGAGAGGTCAGTTCAAAGTCCCCAGTCAAACAAGTACACCCTTGATGGAATTTTCCTATCACAAACACCAATCTATTACGTCTCTCTGATCCTTAATGTAAAACAAAAAGGTGATCTGCTTACTGTGTAAACGCCTTATACATGTCATCATCAACATTTGCATACTCCCATATGAATAAATAATTAGTATCCACTGAAACAGGATGGAACAGCTCCTTGTAGTAATTGAATTACCAGTCATTACCGGTATGGTATTGATTAAACTGTACAGCTTTTTGCATATCTTTGTCCGAGAACTCCAACAGTTCTGGATCTGAATTTACAATCATGTTAATACACTGCCCAATTAACTGTAATCCTCTCTCGCTCTTTCCTCATGTCATTGTCTAATCAAGCCAGGTTGTCGAGGTAGCAGCGGAGGAGAGAGATAAGGAGAAAACCTCAGCTTGGTGTTGTATGTGCATTTTAGGTTTGTAAAGTTTGTAAAGTGATGTTAAACCTTCCTTGAGTGGATTAAAGCATTTATTCATTCTTAAGAATGTTAGTGTCAATGGCAGGAGGCTAACAGTTAGCAGTTGGTGCATCCAGCCAGTATCCAGCACTCAGTAACAATGAGAGTAAGATAACACCACTACTGTCCTACACATCCACTGTGACCTTTCTTGACCTCTATTAGTGACAAGTGAAAATCACAACAAAATAGGTTTAATTTTTTTTGTTCCACATAAGTCTCTGACACAGTGGCCTCTAATTAGCACAAAAAACAAAGTCACACTTTCATAATTGAGAGCAGTATCTAATTAGAGCAGACACAACAGAAGCATCCGGTGAAGGACTATAAATATCACCACATTAAATAATAAAACTGCTTTGTCATTGGCTTTTTTGAGCTTGCAACACCAATCACTCTGTTTTCCACTGTTGAGCAGTTGCACGGGCGCCGCTTGTGCATTTATGTGTGTGTGTGTGTGTGTGTGTGTGTGTGTGTCAGGGAGTGTATTCAAATAACCCTGTTTTGGAGGTTTTAGGTTTCAGTGTCTCCATTAAATAATCTAATTGTTCAAGGACAAGGTAGGACAGCTGACCCTACTTTCACTGGCTTTTGCTGGCGCACCTCCATCTTGGAGTGGGTCAACTCAGCCGGGATTGACTCTGGGGTTAGTTATTTTACTTCTGATTGGTGGAGCTGACAACAGGCTGCTGTTACCTTACTTCTAATTGGTGGTGCTCGCTGTAACCTCTTGACTCCCATGGACAAAATGCCAAAGACTGGAATAAAGGAATGCAAGATCATAGAAATAAGGACTACACTGACCTCGGTACGTCCTGTAGGAATAAACATCACAGGCTGGTTTAATTTCAGTTCCTGTGGTGTCAACACACTTAGCTCTATACACTTTCCAAAGAATCTTATCTTTTCTTATCAACTTCATTTCATTTTTTCATTAAATTATTTAATTGCACTCACAGACAGTTTTACTGGCTTTCACAAAATCGATTCTTTTCAGGTTAATACAACTTGTTCCAGGACATTTACTTACAAATAAAGTTGCCCTGCAGGCTTTTTGTTTCAAGAATTTCCTCATTGTTTGATAGTGATTTCTTAAAAGTGGCTATCTTGGCGAGTGGAACTAGTGAAACTATATGAATTATCTGCCATTGCACTGACATAATGTGACTGAAAATACCCTCAAACCTGCCTGATATGTCTGGACACAAGATAAAGTCACTCAACAGCTTGCCTTTTTCCTGCAGTGTGTCTTGTCTACATCTTACGTTTGTACACTGTAAAATCTAACATGTCCAGTTTACTTGAAAAAAGTTTGGAAACCAATTGCATCACTTTTTTTTTTTACCAAGGAAACATTCAATCCAGATTAAAGTTAAATTAATGAACAAATAAAATGAACAGATTGTAAGAATAAGTTCACTATTTGATTGCAGGTAAGATTACTGCATAATTACTAGTGTGCAATTAGATTTCAAGTAAGATTATGGAGTGATTACAATTAAGTTTACTCTTGGGCCTTCAGTTATCTTACCAAAGACTTGTGAGTGATTTTACACAATAATTTCAACTTCATTATCTTTTTTGTGATAACCTTCTCTTAAAGGTTTGGTTTTACTTAATGAATCCAATAAGCCCACTGTCTTATTGGTTGAGAAGAGCAGCACTGCCTTAACTGTCTTTTAGTTCAGTCTTTTATTTGGAGGCAGCATTCATGCAGAATTCCCTCAACATTATACACAGTGGATGGAGCTAGACCCAAAGAATAGACAAAAATAGTCACAGTGCACAAATAATATAAAACCATACTTAAACATAATAACATAAAGAGCACATGACAAACAATACACATATAAAATAACTAAATAGGGAACATGAGCCTAACAACTATGAACTGGGCTAAGTTAATATCTGCTGCCCAAAAGCATGCTGGGAAACTCCACTGACTGGAGTTCACTTAGACTTTCTTTGGATTTGCAGAATGCAGAGTCGTTAGAGTTTTAATAAGCAGGAATTTCAGCTACAGAATATTTCTCTGTGGTTAAAAATCAAACCACGAATCTAATCAAAACCACTTCCCGTTTGAGCCACACCTACTATTTTTCCTGAATCTGAATTATTTTGCCCCAAAAAATGTGTTTGGAGTTTGGGTTTGTGCTTGCCTCCTGTTAACAAAAACACCTTATGAATAAATTTACATGTGTTCTGCCTGACCTTAGGACAGTCCAAGTTCAAAGCAGAGATGAAGCCAAATAAGAGACACACAGTTTTTGGCAGATCTTGCATATTAGCAACCATAGTTCCTCCCTCCAGAACAATCACTCTTTCACATCCACAGTGTGGAGAGCTTGGAGGAAAGGTCTGCTTCTTCCTCTGGAATGACTGTGAGCGACCTCCATGGGTGGTGATATCGCCACCTACTGTTCATTGTTTCAAGTATCAACTTAGTACGCTCATTAGAGTTGTAGTATTTCTGTGAACTAGTGGCATCTTTATTTTCACAACATATAACCACCGATAGTAAACTAAACATTTTAGTTAAAATCTAGTAAACTCACCATGTTATTTCTAGTAAGGTACACCACTTGCATTTACTGTGTAGAGCTCAAGCCTACGTTGTGGCCGAGGCTAGATTTTGAAATTGTTTTTGTTCCAAGGGGTGAGAGCCGCAAATTAAAAAAAAGTTTCAATTTGTTTTGTTCTGTAAGATGTGAAAATGTCAGTGCTCATTATCTCAAAAATACTCTGGAGCCAGTTGTAACCTCGTAATTACAATGCTATGGCATGTAATTCCGCCTCTCTCTCGCTCTCTCTGTCATCGTTGCATCTTTTTCCACCATTGTCGGGTAGCCAGTAAAGCATAACTACCATAACGGAAATCGAGATGAACATGAATGAGTGCATCAGCCCAGAAACAGCTTCAATAGGGAGAGAGAGAGAGAGAGAGAGAGAGAGAGATGTGAGGTGAGAACAAGAGTGAGAGCGAGATCCTTTCTTCTGGGACATGCTGTATCTGACCTGATGTAGACTTATTTTAGGCTTCTCCTCTTTCCCCTCTGTGTATTGTGGGGCCAATATCCCCACAGTACATTCTCAGCATTTAAGCTCGCAAACCCATAAATATGAATGCATACTCATCTGAGGCCCTCTGATACAAATAATAATGCAGTTGGACACCACATTTTAGTGGATTCATTCCCAGCAAACCCTAAAAGCTCCAAATAGTCACGATTTTTAGAAGACATATGGCCAGAAATAATTATTATTTCATTAAAAATAGCTAAAAAGGCATTCCTCAGAAAACTTTGAGACATGATGCATTTGTTTTGAGATCTCATGAATCATCTCACAAGCCACCAAAAATCACCTTATGACTGCCTGGTGGGCTCCAGCCCTGAGGCAGAGAAGCCGTTGTGGATTATCTCTGAGTTTCTATAGCGCCTCTCTTAGTAAGACATTTATCAAAGTGCCATCATGAACGCCCGAGGTTGAATTTAAAGTTTCTTTTTTCATTCTCTCTTTTCTTTCTAATGCCTTTTCCCCCCTCTGTCTCCATTCAGCATTAATTTGGTCATATAAATCTCCCACTCGTTCCTCAGGCACTTGAATAATATAAGTGCTATAAGCACTGTAAAGACGTCCTGTTGTCCCCATAATATGAGTCAGTATGAGTTGTGGTACTACGTAAAATGCAAAGTCTCGACATGAACACCCCCAAGACTAATTCCTGTACAAATAACTTACTTGCTGAATAAAGTGACTGTGATTCTGTAATTAAGCTATATCATTTAACACAGCTCTGTATTAGATGCCTTTTTAACTGGTAGCAATGCAAACAAACCCACAACAGCCTCAGACTAAATTCAAATCTCATGTATAGCTTTCGGGCAGAGCCTTCTTCAGGGTTTGAAGGCAGAGATGGAACACACTTGTATTTAGAGGACGGATGACCCAGACAAAACGTCTGACTACCCCTCAGCTCAAACAGCAAATCACAGAACATCGAAGTAGCATTCGCCATAAATATGCAAAATTCCCTCAGGGAAGTCCACTTTATGCAAGCTCATGGTCCAGTGTCCTAACTCAGTTCAAAATCATATCAAATTTAATTGGTCACATACATAATCATGACCAGCACGTTAACACACAAGTGTTTAAACTAACATCATCCAATGATAATCAGTGCCATTTCTTAACAAGCTATTTCAAGCAAATCAGACACTTTATGGCGCTGTCTTAAATACTGAAATAGTTTCAGCTGAATTGCCAAAATAAGCAAACAGACATAATGGCTAACTGCACACATGCAAGAAATTCAGTTAAGGAAATGAGAAACTTGTAGTTGACTTGTGTCCAAGAAACTCAAGAAATTACGCTGGATTTAAGGTGGTTTATCTTGTTCATGATATTATGTTTGAGAAACAACCACAAATTTAGTTCATGATTTATTCCGGCATGTAGGCAAATCTAAATTTGGACTGTTGATTTGAAAGTACAAGATACGTGTTGCATAATGAAAAAGTATAAGATAAAGAAAAAGGTATAATTAGTTTAAAAAAGGTAAACAGTAATAACCACATAAAAAATCTGGTAGAAGTAAGGTAAATGGCAACTGTGACAAATTAAATTATCTACAAGTGAAACTTGCAAACTAATCTGTGAAAATGGTAGTTATGGCAGCAAGTGATAAGTAAAAATAGGACTTAACCCTATAAAGCCATTTGTATCATATATGATACACATTTTCAATTCCGTTTTTCGTTTTCAGTTTAATCAATACTTGACCAAAATACTGTTGTATACCTTTGAACACTTCCTCTGTTCACCCTGGACCATACCATTGGCACTTCAAGTACATACGTATCATATATCATACACCAGAAAGGTTGTGTAATAACATATTTTTTGAATTTCTTTTTTTTATATATATTTTGTTATAGGACTAAATAAAGGGTTCAATTTAAAAAAAAATTGAATTTTCTGCCAATTCTTTCATAGTTCAGGCTTTATAGGGTTAAGAAAGGTTTAAATTACATTATTCCAACAACTGGGTACTGAAAATGAAACTGAATAAATAATAGACTGTAGAGTGACTAACAAGGAGGATTTAAATAGGATGCAAATGTCCAGCTGTCCATGAATGACATTATTGCAGCAGTTTAGTTTGAAGTGGTAATGTGAATAATAAGTGCTGTTGCTAAAAATAAGGATGAGAATTTAGATAACCTGATTAAGTGTCCCAAGATGACACAACTGCAGCAGGCTAAATGCAGAGGCGGTGGGAAGTGTGGCCTTATAGGTTTTGTTCTGATTAAGGACAAAGGGAGTACGAGTTCCTGCTCATCTCTGTGTTGGAAAAGTTTCCCTCTCTATAACAGAAGGAGACATGAATTGCTTGCTTTTACAGAGGGAAGCATGTTGGATTTTTGGGCACGAAATTTTGAGTCCTCATGCTATACATGAAGATTATGACTTTTCAGGTTTATGTTGCTTCAAAGTAAAAGATTGAATGTAGAAGACAGCCAAAGATATATATGCATTATCTAATGTCAAACATTTAGAAAAATGTTATTAAGGGTAATTTATTTGTCAGAAAGCCATTATTTTTTATTTGTCAAATATGGATTTGGATGCATCCTTATTGCTTACTAGTTAAACTTAAGTTATTACATTTTCAAGCATTCCTCCCTTTTTCCAGGCAGTTTCAGACCAACACTAGCCAATGCATCACAACTGGACCTGGTCCTGATTAGCACACTCCGTGATAAATGACTAAAATCTGTCCAATCAGGCCAGTCTCCACTTGATAGGTTTACTTCAATTGAATTAGAGGAGCTGCCAAGTCTTCAAATTCATTCAACTAACAGACCCTTTTCACAGCAGCCATTTTGACGTGAACAGCAGGGTCGACCTGGGTGTTACTAATGCTGTTAATGAAGGTTCTGTTCCATTTAGGTCCATTTTCCAGAATGAACACAGCCTTAATTAGTGTCATTAGTAACACTTGTGTTTACCCCACTATTAGGTGTAAAAATGGGTGCTGCGAAACAGGTTTAATCAATTTAACTTTTAACTAAACTGCAGTTATTTGGTAAAAATCATGGAGAACATTATTTGCATCCTGAACCACAGTGGATTTGAAAAGGTGATGAAAACTGAATAATATGGAACCTTTAACACATAATGACATGGTTTATGTAAACTACAGCTACTGGATGGATTGTGTCCTTACAAATACACTCCTAAGGGATTTTTGTTAAGTGTATGGGTTGAGTGGAAATGAAGGATTTTAGGCATTTTCCCAGTGGGGCTATTTGACTCTCATCTCCATTTTCCTACATTCCACTCACATCCAGATTCCGGACCATGACGATGATGCTGCAAGAGCGTGATTTGACTTGGAATAGCCAACGGGATGAGGGGCCTTGTGGAAGAAATGTTCAGTCCTGATGGTGAGACAAACCCCTTGTGAAAAGTCTACCGTTGAAAGAAACAATGTGATTCAACTTGAGTTTTAGTCCCCCCGGACGTTTGCTCCCTCGTTCTTTCTTTAGAGGGAGATAAGTGGAGGGAAGCAGGGCAAAGACAGAGAGACTGAAGAACGGACTGAAGAGATTTGACTTGACTCAAGTTTAGTGAATTCATGCTTCGAGTCATCTGCCGTGTGAGAGCAGAGCTGACGTTTGACCGCTAGGCCTCATATCTTAGGCGAGAGGGGAGAAGGAAGTTGGCGATCTCAGCCGACTTCTACTATTGATTTCTGGGGGAAATATATGGGCACTGCAGCCAAGAGTTGCTTCCAACTGAAAGAAAGAAATATGGAGCCACTTTGGTGGCTCGTTGGGTAGAATCTGGGTAACGGATTTTGACCTTGTGATTATTACCTTCCATCTGGCTTTGTGGTCAAAAGGGATTTGTTCACATAATGTAGCGGTGTCTACAAACAGGTATTTACACAAGCAATTGTTGGCAGTAGATCAGGTCTGAAAAATTAACCTCAGTATTATCAAAATTGCAATATGTCCAAGTGCAAAATAAAAATTGTAGGGGTTGTGATTTTTTGATAAAGGTGAAATGTGTCGCAAAACATTATAAATAAAATATTATGGTGCTACAGAGACTCACCTGGCCATTGTATTTTCCAGATGCAACAAAACATGTCTGTTTGGTAAGGAGCCCAGCAAAAATTTTTTCATCATTTTTTCAGAGAACATAAAGTATAATGCAAAATTGATCATTCCTACTAAAATCGTAATTGCAATATTAATATAAATTAATCACAATGAGATATTGTTTTACCATATGATTCTTGAAAAATTGTTGAAAAATTTCAAGAAGTAGTCAGGAATCTGTGATCTCTTATTGTGTCTAGTAGGAATTGTCACATCAGTAGAACTATATTTCACAAAACTAGCCAAGTCTCTGACATGTCTTAAGTAATCTATGTAAAGTCCTTTGAGAGAACGCCTGTGATCAAAGGCTATAGAAGCAAACCCGACTTGACATATGTAAGCTAGCTAATTACAGCACAGCCAGGGATTAAACACAAATGTCTAGTGAAGGGGTAATATATCACCATAAAGAATGACAAAACTTTGTCAATTGCTTTTCTGGCTTGAGAACAAGGCTTTTCCAACTTCATTCCTCAAATGTGTTCCTGAAAGGCCTGCGGTGCCGTCCTCTGTTGTTGAACAGCTGAAAAGACCAGAAGAAAGGAATGAGCGGGTGCCAGAGAGCCAGAAATCTCAACGCCTGGCCCAGAAATTGTTGACTCATTGGTGCTGATCAACAACCCCATCAATGCACCGCTGAAACATTATGGTCATTCTGTGCTATAGGGCAATAAATACCTTACGTATTACCCCTTTAAAAAAGTTCAAAACCCTATGAGAGGTGAAAAACCCAATCGAACCTCCTGAATGCGTAGTACAATCTCTTAGCATGACATTCTTCTTTCTCTCTCTGCTGTCTTTCCGGTCATTTACTGCTACAGCCATCAGCCATCCATTAAAGTATATTCTTTATACCACAGGAACAATTCAATTGACGTAAAAAAAAAAAAAAAAAAAAAGTAGTCACCAACGAGTGCTCCTGCCCAGAAAAAGCTCTGCAGGAAAAAAAGAACATATGGCCTGCACTTACCAGCTTTAGAAATTTGGCAAGCAGCGCCTGCTCAACAAAGGCAAATGATTAATTAGTGGTAACATGATTAATTAGAAGTTACACTGAGTAAACAAAAAGGGAATGCAGACTGAAAGCTCCTGTATGGCCTCATTCAGAAGGCTTTCTTCTTCCTATCAGTGTGTGTGTGCATTGGTATTTTTGGACGTACGCTTTAATATGTATGTGCGTGTGTCTGTTTGTGACTTTGTATGTGTGTATTATATAGATAAGTTAGGGCAACTTAATGTCTGTCTTTCAATTAGTTTTCACATACAGTTTGAATGCATATGTGTGTGTGTGTGTGTGTGTGTGTGTGTGTGTGTGTGTGTGTGTGTGGCTTTGCATACTTATGTCCGCTCAGAGTGCATCAGATGATAAGCACGTCTGGAGAGACTACAGCTACTAATGTAGACGTCCTGTTCACACATGGTGATTAATGAGCTGCTGGTTAGTTTCGAGATCTGAGGCTCCGATACAGTAAGAGTGATTGCCAAGTTTGGAAACCAATTCATCCTCAAAGCATGGGTTAGAGAGCAACAAATTACATCTCCCAGGATCACAGACACTCTGGCCTACAAAGAGAAAAGGCAGTAACTGCTCAGAGGGTGAAACTGAGAGAAACGGCCTTCAAGTGGTTTTTTGCGCTGCAGCTGAACCAAAGAAAATCTTTGCAAATGCAGTGATTTGATCATTAAGAGGTTGTTCTTTATCTGTCTACACTCTGACTTCTATTTTGTCCTTGGGCCAAAACCAGAGGTGTGTGGGCTATTAAGGGCACTAGGGTGTGGCCCCTTCTGCAACTCCAATTGTGAAATACTTATTTTAACAAAAAATCAATTTTGTTATTGTTGAGTTGTGTTTGTATACATTTATGGTTTATGTGAGAGCTGTTGTTCTCCCATAAACCATAATTACAGAAATGTGCAATGACCAATAACAAAGCGCTGCCTACAATCTTTATCTGTGTACCGAAGGTGTTACATGCAGGTAAGTAAGTAGACCCAAACACGGGGGCAAAGGCAGCTTGCATTGAAGAATGCAAAATAATATCAGCTAAACCTAGAACACAAGGAGTGCACAGCAAGACACACAATGAACCAACAAAGAACTGAAGACTAGACTTAAACACACAAGAAACTAACAGGGAAAGATGACACACCTGGGGAAGGGGCTGGAAGTCAAGACTGGAGAGCACAGAGGACTGGAAGAGAAGAATCAGAGGTAATTACGCAGACTCAGGACAGGGTAAACAAGACTGACACAGAGTGCAGAGGAAACTACACCAAAACACAAGGAGAGCACTGGGAGAAAACACAAAATAGACAGTGCCCAAACAAATAGTTCCAAAACCCTAAAAACACTATGGACACAAACCATGACAGGGTGTACTTTTCTCCACCTGATGGCTGTTTGTGTGTAATATGTTCAGTTTTTGCTGGTGGTGATCTGAGGCAAGAAATTTTACTCCCAAGCAATGATGCCAGATTGGGCGATTTTCCACCACAGGGACTACAGGAAATACAATCGTACCGGCAACTTTTCTTGTATTTCTTGTTTTAGGTGCTAATGAATATAAAGAGTGAAAGCAGCTATTAAGTCGCCACTGAGAGATACTTTTTTTTTTCTTTTAACTTCTAGAAACTGCGAGCCCAGTCTCTAACCACCAGCAGATGGCTCTCTGTTACGGTCCATATGCACGGCCAAAATACGCATAGTTACCTCGGGCCATAGCCCCACCTAGTGGAAAAGTCATGCCACACCACTTGCCAAAAAGTCCTTGTAGAAATTGTGGAAGTGACAGTTCCTTGATTGCCCTCTACTGGCTGGCTGCAGAACAACTAGAAACTCCACCCTCCTCAGTGCAGGTCACTGGGCTCATTTCTACAAAGAAATATGAAATATTTCAATATTTTTCTTGCAAAAAGGCATAGTTGCAATAGCTAAACTCATTTATTCCAATGTCTTCCTTTGTGCTCTTTTTTGTAATAATTCTGCTTTTACTAAAATATTAACAATTTAACGCATGGAAGGGAGTGTGTCAGTTCCTCAAATCAGTTCCTGACAGACGTTAACTGTACAAACTTGCATTTTTGAGGCTTGTAGTAGCAGAGTTAACATGAGAAAATCTGATGCCATCGCTCACTAAGTTCTATGTTGAGATGGCAGCTTTTGCTAGCCCTCACCTCCTCCTGTCTGCTGATATAACTCTCCTCATATTGTAGCTCACCGTCCCGTTAATGTTCACCACAACATTAATTTTGTAGTAGCAGAATAATGATTTGTGTTGGAAAGCAACAGCAGAATTGAGTGCGTTCAGTCCTCATTATTTCTGCTCCTCTCAGGATTCACAACTAGTTAAAAAAATGAAAATAATAATAAAAAAAAATCTTCTGTCTTCATTTTCAATAAACAGAACTAAATCACTGCATACACATGAGGAAGTTAATAGGGGTGCGTTTCTATTTGCTGTGTCATCGAGGCAAAGTTGAAGCATCAGTTTTCCCTTTTAAGGCAAAACATTACTTATGGGGGGCAAAAAATAGGAGTGTGTGTGCAGATACATGAAAAATGAAGTGCCTGAAGTTAAGTGGATGACTGGGAAACATGTTTGAAGGGAATGGCTGTGAGGCTATGGTGCAACCAACATTTTCTGAACTGTGAATGATAATGGCTTTGAATTATGAGAACACTGAAGCAGTAATACCCATTAGGAAACTCATTACTATGATTCATCATGGAATATGGAATGGATATGGAAATGATGCCATAGGTAGAGCTGTGTTTTTTTACTATATTGTAGCTTTATGGTGTTTTAACAATTGTATGGGAACTGTGTACTGAAAAGTTTTCATCAAAGTTGCGTAAATACAGTAAAAAAGGGAAAGAAAACAAAGAGCATCCACACTTGCTGTAGCCCCCTTTATTATAAGAGCTGGCACAGGTACAAATAAAGCTGGGCTACTTTATAGGAGTAGCTTCTAGGAGTTATGAGCTCAGCGGGAGCACAAACCACAAAAATCGGTTTACTTGCCTGAAAGCATCTTTTGTACAAAATTCAAGTTAGATCCACTAAGCTGGATAGGCTTTCTATTCAGTTCAGCATCTATTGATTTTTGAGGAGAGTAATCCCAAGGTCACATCAAAGCAAAATCCAATCAATCCCATTAATGAGTATGAGTAATTTAATGGAAACAGCTATAGATTGTAATTGCAAAGCTGAAATGTGTGGGGGTTTTGCATTAATTTAAGATATTAAATTTAAGTTTTCAGTGGCTTTGGTGACTTTATGGCACTCCTTTCTTCAGATTCAGGCTTGATCCTGTATCAAGTTAAAGATTTCATCAGGATTAGTGACAAATGCAGGGGCAGGAGCTTGATCAACTCAAAGGGAGAAGAGAGTTCGGTTAAGTGGAACAATATTCTCTGCCCACTTTAAGTAAAAAGTTGCATATTGTAGCTTTATGCTGGTAATCAGTAATGCATGATCCATTTCAGTTTTGAAAGTAGTATCCTCAAATCCTGGGGATAACAGTCTGATGTCAGTATGAGAGAATCTAATTGGGTTAATTGCCTGGGTTAATTTAACTGTGGGACTCCGTTCTGTCAGAACCCATCACACATGCTGGCTGACACTAACATGCAGTGGTGGGTACAGTTGTGTAAGAGTACACTTACTCATCCAAAATGTACTTCAGTATGAATAAAAGTTACCCTGTAAGAAGACAATTAAAACAGTAATCAGTTAAAAAAATATATTTTGAGTAGTAAGTACTAGTTATATTTTTAGTTTTAGTTTTATCATTAAGCCAAGATACTGCTACACAAGATATGTACAAAGTTTTTTTTTTTTTTTGTCAACAAAAATTAATTATTTCTTCTGAAAGCTACCTGGCAAGAGGCAAAGCCTCTTGAAAGTTAGTTTTGATAAATAACTGAACTTTGACCAACATTTGATTTTGAACACTATCGTTAGGTCTCATGTTTGTAACCTTAGCTAATTGTTAGCAATGAAAAACTGACCTGTGTGCTTGGATGGCGTGGATGATGCTGAAATTTCACTGGTTTTGGGCAGTCACAGGCAGCACTTCAGAAGCTGTTTCCCTTGTTTTGCATCATTTAAAAAACTGGGTCTCAGCGCAGCCAAGGGTTGTTCTCCAGAGCCTCTGATTCGGTCATTTGACCTTCCACTGCTGCTAGCTGACCAGCTTGACTTTAAGTCAAAAAGGTCACAAGTGCAGCCCCCAGAAAATAACATGAAGAGTACTTGTTCCCCAAAGACAAGACAAGAAATTTTGGGAGAGAGAGCGGGAATCCTATTCCAAACTGGCTAAAAGTGCAACAGGTGCCAAATGGGCAACTATCAGTTTAAACAATGAATAATAAATAAGCAAATAAAACACATAAAGCTGCTCTTCATTTGCCCACATACCATGGATGTGATGTGTTCTTGCACTGAACCTTGGAGAAACCTGCCAATACACGCTGGACAACGGGGTGAGGCTGTATGTTGGTTGGAGCTACACATGTAACTGATGACCAGCATTTTATTCGCCCATTCAAGTCTTGGTATGGCTTAGCATATAGTGTTGGCACTAAACCCATATGGAAATTCAATGTTTTTCCAACACACAGAAATTGAAAACCCAAGGTGGTAGCAAAAAAAAAAAAAAAAAAAAAAAAAAATGTCCTTGGTGGTCAAACCAACGGGGGAGTCTTTGATTCTGGCTGTGTCCCACCTGCTGCTGTATAATGCAACCCTCACAGATTATAAACTAAGCAGCCTGGCTCACAGTCAGCTCTGAGACAGGAATAGAAGGTCCAGCACTGAAGCTGTTTTGAATAACATTAATTTCTGTTGAAATGCCATTGCTACTGCTACACGGCCGCTGTTGCCACTCAAATGTTGCCCTATACCTGCACATGATGTCACATCCTGATTCGGTGCAGTGCATGAAAAATATCCTTGGACTGAATTCTGATGTAACTGCACTGTAAGTCGACCCTGATCTCAACCATGTGGCCATATCCTAACATGCGGCTACACATGTAGCCCCAACTCAACTTCCAGCTTGTATCAAGGGCTGCTTGGACACTTCCCTTTGCTCTTGTTGCCAAGTCACCATCTGATGCATCCTTGGCAATTAACTTAACTGTTTGTTTTGGAGTTGTACTTAGCGTTGTAGTTAGATGTCAGATGCATGATGGAGAACAGACAAATTCACAAGAACATAACAAATAATAAGAAATACATACCGTATTTCACCAATTAATTGTCGGGCAGCAAATAGCCGCCTGATTCTTTTAAATGCCTGGGATCAAAGCTGATTTTGCTTATTAAATGCCTGGGCATTTAATTGGTGAAATACGGTATTTTTTGCTTTTGCTGTTGTAGCAAATCATTTCAAGTAAATAAAATATGTTTTCCTTTGTAATTAATTAAAGAAAGGTTTTGTGGAGGAGGCCTATACTATACTTTTTCAGCCTGCTTCACTTTCATAGTTACACACATTAAGTTATTACCAATAGTGAGACCCTTGCTCAAGGGTAATATGATGGTAATTGTCATGCAAATTGATCCTAGATTGATCCTCACAAGGAAAATCTTTTTTATTGAAAAACTGACTTGTTGGTTCCACAGGGGGGTCAGAGGTCAGGCTCAGAATAGCAGCTCAGGAGCTCTAAGCAGAGATGGGAAGGAATCGAGACAGTTCATTCCCAGGATGCCTCTGTCAACATTTTTGGAAAGAAAGTGCTGGCACTTAAACCGAGTTGAACTTAACAGCGAAATACCCACAACATGGAGAGCTAACATTAGCTTTGTCCATGAGGTCCACTACACAACAGCTAATTTGTTTGAGGATATTATCTCCTTTGTTTTGTCCAGAGTCACAGTCTTCCCTCTCCCTGAATCCTCTTTGCTGTAAGTGATTCACTGGCTGCATCCACACTGTGGCTGAGAGTGGCCCAATTCTGTTTTGTTTTGTTTTGTTTTGTTTTTCTCAGATATGGGACCTTGTTTATAAAACAATTTGTGTCAAAAGTTACAGACAAAACACATAAATCGCTGATGCACAAAAAATAATATGATTTATAACACAAGTGCACACGCATGTCCCATGCCAAATTTCCCTCATAAATCACAATCAACTCAAAATTTGGTGCACATGTGAGAGCTTCCTGTCCTAGCCTTGTCATGCCCACAGTTGGCTATAAGTAGTCGGTGAAAAGCTTCTAATTAATATTAACCCTATAAAGCCTGAACTATGAAAGAATTGGCAGAAAATTCCAATTTTTTGAAACTGAACCCTTTATTTAGTCCTATAACAGAATATATAAAAAATAAATAAATAAATAAATAAATATGTTATTACGCGACCTTTCTGGTGCATGATATATGATATGTACTTGAAGTGCCAATGGTATGGTCCAGGGTGAACAGGGGAAGTGTTCAAAGGTATACAACAATATTTTGGTCAAGTATTGATTAAACTGAAAACGAAAAACGGAATTGAAAATGTGTATCATATATGATACAAATGGCTTTATAGGGTTAATCCATACTAACTGCATGAAGACAATGATGGGAAACTCTGACAGTAGAGCTAAAAAAAGAAAAAAAAAGAAAAAAGAAATTTCACCCAGTGTCAAACTGAGGTTCTTGAGGGGAAAGTTTAAGTAAGAAAGAAGATGTTGTCTGGTAGACACATGGTGGGCATTAGAGATGCCAAAAAGCTTTACAGTGGCAGCATGTGGTGGACGCAGTGAATGCTGCTGGCTCAGATGGTCAGACCCTCTTTAAAATAAAAAAGAAATTCACACATCACTGTACACAGACAGTTTAAAACTACATGCCTTACACTGTCTGCAGCTGAGCAGAAGCTGAGTGCACCCAGCCCAGCGTCTCCATGGCACCTCGTGCATCTCAGCAGCAGCCATGTCCTCACAGACGCAGTCCTACAAACACACAGAGACACCATCCACTCATAAGCTGTACACTCAAAGATCTACTGAACAAACAGTGTTATTTTTTTATATCGCTTGTGTTTTTAGAAGCGGCGCATCACATTCACAGGCACAAGATGGCTGGCATAGGGCCAGCTTCAGGGGTTATAGCCACATCCTTTAGCTGGGCCACATTACGTAGCACAGCACACTCCCTCACAATTTTGTAAACCATGTCAGGCCTGTAAAAATGTCCGCCCGTGGATTCGAAGCAACACCATCTCCCCTCGGAACCCTGTGCTCCACAACAGCACATGCCTGGCTGTGGTGCAAATTGGAGTCTCTGTCGTCTGCACTTTGTAAGATGGTGAAAGGGGTGAGTGGACACCGCCTGAGGGGATATCCACTGTTGGCTGCAAGGTTTGCGAATGGGTTAGGCATTGCAGTAGAAAAAATTGCAAATGATTCAGGATTTCTAAATAAATCATCTGTACTTAGACGCCGGCTATCGCGCAAAGTTCTGGCGTCAAGTCTGCAACAATCGCTGCTGTTTCTTCATGTGAATGAGTCATAGGTTACCCCAGGCCACCAAGTCATTGCAATAGCCAGTACCATGTCCACATCACATATGATTTGGACATTAATGAATAAAAGAAAATGCTTTTGGTTAATGAAAGCACACTCATTCTCACTCGATGACCTTAAAACAATATGGGTGCAGCCAATAGAACCGATTACAATTATACCCATCACATGGCTAAAGGCTGGCTGAGAGATCCCTGACCTGTAAGCCAATTCCCTTTGAAAAGGAATCTCAGGGTTGTCAGGACTTGAAGTGGGACTGGCACAGCTTGGTTCCTGAGGGTGCTTCTCTGTAAAGCTGCGCCAAATGCAGCACAGAGATCCAAGACAACGGCTCTTGGAAATGGGAACCAGCTCATAAGCCACTCTTCATCACTGGCCAGTAAATCTTGCTGGCTTTGGAACATTCACTCTCTCTGAAGTCTTCCATTCACCAAATCCTCCAACAGTACCAAAGCAGCCATTGTGCATCTGTTTAAATGTAATTTGTCCTACCAATCACCTAATTATTTATGAATAAATTTCATACTAAGTATTGTTGACTAAATACAGATACAATTAAATGACTGATTAAATTTCACACCATAATATGTGAGAGTATGCATGTAGGATGTATTTTACACAATTGCATCAATTTCAGTTCAGTGTTCGAGTTTCATCTCTCTGCCATCAGAGTC
Organism: Myripristis murdjan; assembly: GCF_902150065.1. NCBI lineage: Eukaryota > Metazoa > Chordata > Actinopteri > Holocentriformes > Holocentridae > Myripristis > Myripristis murdjan. The sequence continues at coordinate 8,305,883 of NC_043994.1, forward strand.
CCAGCTTCTCATTTCTCTAGTTTATGTTTGTACATATCATTCAGAGTTTTTTGTGGAGGACCACACATTCTCCTGTCAATTTTTTTTCTTTTATAAATCCCCAAATTTGCTTAGAATGTTGTGTACAATTTCTTTTGTGTTTATGCAACGTTTATAAATGAGCCTCCTGATCTTTTTGCATTGATTGTTCACACTCATCTTTGTATGTGACCTGTATCTGACATCAGTGTGGACAGATCTCTGCCATGACCCCACATGTGCACATGTACAACAAGCACACTGCTTAACAACAAAAAAAATGTCACTGGCACAGCAGCCTGTCACTACAATGAATGAAAAAACGGTGCAGGTCTTCATTTCTTGAACAATTTGGTAACAGTGGTGTGGTGGCAGCCTGTCAGCTGTTCAGGCTGAGGGCAAGAAGGCACAAAAGGGCTTGGATTGAAGCATCTTCCTATGTATGCTGCCACCACTGCTGACACTGAAGGACTAATGATGCTCTGACAGAGATGTGAGTGCGCTCGGTAGGGAAAAAAGAAACAAAAAACAGATGAATTCTGATGTGAGTGTTCACACAGCCATCACATCACCAGGAATCAGAGGCATATTATGACAAATCTAGCATAAATGAAAGTGGCCCAAAACAGAATTGAAAATGTCAAATTCAAAGTAGCTGTTTTTGCTGTTCACACTAGCATAAAAAAATCAGATCTGTGTCATATTTGACGAAAAAAAAAAAAAAATTGGATCTAGGCCACTTTTCACTGGCTGTCTGAACGTAGCCCCTGGCTTGCTCAAGGGCACCACAACAGGGGGGGATGCTCGCCCAGGTTAACCCAGGCTGTCTGCTTGAAAAACAGAGCCTTTAATCACAAGGTTGTCCCGCCATCTCACTGCTACTTGTCTGTTTACTGCTTTATGTCACGGGTGTGTTTTTTTTGTCTAACGGGTGTTGTGACACATCCAGGGGGAGAGTGAGGGGGGTGGATGTGGACGGTCGCTACTAGCCAGCACATCGGCTCCCCCCAGCCTGCTGGAGTTGAAAGGAGCAGCCAACCAGCCCCAGGTGTGGGCTAATTACCTTGATTGCTCCTGACCCAGATAGAAAGGACAGCTCAGTCAGTTGGAGGGAGATGGGCTGGGGGACAGAGGAGAAGCGCAAACCTAAACAAGAGAACAAAGTGTTCCTGCAAGCCCAAGGCCAAAGGAGACAAGGCTGACTTTTTTTTTTTTTTCTCAAGAGGCTCTTTTGTGTGTTTACTGTAGTTGTCCCAGAGGACCAGCAGGCTATATGTTGTTTGTGGGCTTGTTGTTCCCTTAAAACAACCCCGTCCATATCATGGTGTAATGCAGTGTCTGTTCTTTTAAAGGTTGAGGAAAGTTAATTCAAATAGAGAAATTTACCAGAAGGATAAACCCCTTGAGATGAGTTATAACATTTTCAAGGAGGACCTTAACACAAATATACAGACAATACAAGGGGGCAAGAAGGCACAGCTATAAATCTCAGATGTGTGCCTTGTTGGTGTGTCTGTCTGTTTTTTAAGCCATTTATCAAAAAAAAAAAAAAAAAAAAAAAAAAAAAAAAAAAAAAGTACAATCATAAATTTACAATAAAAAAACTTGTATATTCTCTGAGATTAAAGTGGTAAATTTACAAAAAAAAAAAAAAAAAAAAGACAGATTATAAAGTCACAAATTTATGAGAAAAAAATGTGACAACTACTTTTTCTTCTCCTGTGGGACTTAATAAGTAGGAAATCCTGGTGATTTCAGCCCAGAATCACAATATTCTCATCAGCATCTGGAATTTGTAGAGACACTGTCATGACCTGGGCTGATTCAGAAGAAAATCACCAGGATTTCCTTGTCACTAAATCCCATAGTAGATGAAAAACTACTTCTCACAGTTTTTTCTCATAAAGTTGTGACTTTATAATCTATATTCTCAATTTTCAAGTTATTTCCAAGTGTTTTTTTTTTCTGTAAATTGGCCCTAATATGCCATCATATTTTGATTATCATGAGCTATTAAGCAGATTTAGAGTCACTGATGTGTAACCTAATCCCATAAATATTCAGATCTCAGGTGGAGAAAAAGAATAGTAATTTCACGTTTTCTATCTTTTCGGTATTTTAAAGGGGAGGTTCACCCATTTTAAAAAATGTGATATTATTTCACGTCTCCCCAGCTGTTCTGTAGGACAGTAGTGGTGCTATCTTCCTCACATTGTTACTGAGTGCTGGATACAAATGGCTCCAGATGCTAACTGCTAACCTCCTGCCACTGAAGTGGACTTCCCCCCGACTAACATTCACAAAAATAACCGCCTCAATCCACTCAAACTGTTAAATAAACAAAGTTTGTCTTTTGATGATATTTAAAAGCGTAAATAATCCATTTGTGTCTCTGTGGTGGCTGCTGCTCCTCTGGTGTGGAGTGATACAGGAAGTGCAGAACGTACCAAATCTTTCTAAATGTTAAAAACAGGAAAACTACACTTTCAAACAGTAGCTTAAGCAAAGCTATCATCCATGTGCACAAAGCAATAATACATGCATTTCAGTTTTGGAAAGCAACACTTGTAAAGTGATGTTAAGCCCTCTAAAGTTCTGTTAAGTCATATTTTGTAATTTCTACCTTAGCTTGTTCCTGTCAGCAGTGCTGTATTAGCCAGATATGGCTGAACAGGTTGAAAAGTCATCTTGGAATTAATAACCATTTGTATAAGAGGAGTGGCAACAGTGAGAAGTGGAAAATAGTGAATATAAAGCTGGTTATATGGGAGAGCTTTATACCTTTTTATCAGATTCAGTGGTCCAAACAAAACAGGCTTAATTAGTCCATGCAGCTGGAACACACATGCACACACTTGCACACAAACACACACCCGATAGGACACATAAAATACACACTTTCTGCATACACAGGCATAAAAAGCATTGTTTAGCATGCTTTCACCATGTAGCTGCAACAACACTTAAGCCAATATCACTTTTTATTTGGCCGCAGGAAATGTGTGTTTTTATTGACTGCTTGCCATGTTGTTTCACCCCCTCCCACTCCACCTTATAAACAGTTAAACAGTGTTTGCAGCACTGTGGTAGAGCAAAAGTGCCGTGGCAGCCAGCTGGCAGTAGCTCTAACCTTTCCTCTGTACCAGCAACTATGGCCTCTGCTGTGTATCGGCTGTCATAGTACAGAATGTTTTCCCATTATGTTTTGTACCCACTTTGGTTCAGCACTGGCACTCTAGAAGTGAGTCAAAAGAAAACTTATACATCTTTGGATGCCGGCTCACTCCTGGCCCACTTTTAAAAGATGTGCAGGGAACACACGCTATAGAGGGCTTTAAAGTGATGTAACCGCTGCTGTAAAATCCATTTTGAGCTGGTAGCTACTGACCACCAGCTCAGCTGGAGATTTGTGACACAGCAGCAAAGCCTCTATTATTCATTATCCCAAAGAAAAACCAAAGAGTGCTGATACTGACCCACAGCCACGCGGAAACAGACCCAGTAAGGGCATCGACATCCATAGTAAACACAGCAGTTCCTGTCCTGTGAACAGTCAAATTCGACCACAAATGTAGTTGCTGTAGTGCTGGATAATTCCTTGTCACTGACATCATAGGTTTTACAGCAGGAGCTTTTCAACTACTCCAACACAACTATGGTGAATTCATTAGCCTCACCCACCAACTTTTGCCAGAGTGCTGGACTGAGAATCAGAATCATGTTGGAACTGGTGGGAGACACAAACATCCTGCAGAGTCTGACAGGACATACTAGCACATACAGAGCCAGGACTGAACCTCACACACAAAGACAGGAGGAGGTGCAAGAGGCATGAAGCACATATTCTTGCCAGACACAGACCAAGTTTTGGAACCCAGTCTTCATTTAAGAAAGATCATCCAGACACAAGCCATGCAGAGACATGGTGGGTGTTTTAGTGAGAAGATGCCGGAAAATCCTTTATCTCCATCCTTTATTTGGTTTGCCGAGTCATGAATGTAACTTAACTCCCTGAAACCCATGAGTCCTGGAAGCTTTTATTATTCCCACTGAACAAAATTCACTTTATTTTTATTCATTTTATTCATTCATCTATTTATGTTGTTGTTGTTTTTTACCCTTTTTTGCTTATTGTATTTTAAATTTTAATTTTAAATATGATTAAAATAATCCCACATATACTCTTCTTGTAGTGCTTCTCATTTTCTTGTAGTATTTTGCCTTCCAGAATTTTATTTTTTATTCTATTCTATTCTATTCTATTCTATTTATTTATTTACCCTTTTTCATTTATTGTAATTGTAATTTGATATAAATATATGATTAAAAAGATCCTACATATACTCTCCTTTCAGTGTTTCATTTTTTTTCTTTTTCTTTTTCTTGTTTTTATTGGTGAAATTAAATGGCAACAGACAAGGTGACATAAGTAAGGTGACAAAGGGGACAAATAAATTACACCAAGTGAACACAAGATACAGACGGTGGACAGACAATACAAACCACCACAGACAACAACATAAAGTTGCAATGGTATGTATATAGGTGTGTGTGTGTGTGTGTGTGTGTGTGTGTGTGTGTGTGTGTGTGTGAGCCTGTGTGTTGATGAGAAAACAGAAGATATAGTAATATAATGAAAATAACAAAAATAATAATAATAATAAAAATAAAAATTATATATGTGTGTATATATCTATATCTATATCTATATCTATATTCATTCATTCAACCTTTATTTGGATTCGGGGAATCATTGAGAGCAAGCCCTCATTTGCAATGATGCCGAATGTACAACAACCATAAAAACAATACGGAAGTACAATAAAAATAGCAAAAAATAGAATAAAACAGGGATTAAAACAGAATAAAACAGGGAATAAAACACAATAAAACAGGGATTAAAACAGAATAAAACAGGGATTAAAAGAGAATAAAACAGGGAAATAAAACAGAATAAAACAGGGACAAAATTAAAAGCAGTTACAACTATGAGTAAAATAATCAGCAATCAAGGATTTGAACTGGTCGAGGTGTACAAATGTTTTAAGTTGCAGGTCACGCTGCAAAATGTTCCAGCTGTGAGCTGCACAGAAGCTAAAAGCAGTTTTTCCAAGTTCAGTGCGTGGACGCGGTACTTGGAGCAAAAAATTGGAAGAGCGTGTGGAGTAATTCCTACTGGACCACCTCAATAGAGAGCTCAGATAATGAGGAAGCCTTCCAATAAGGGCTTTATAAATGAAAACAAGCCAGTGCCTATTCCGTCTGACAGACAGGGAAGTCCAGCCAAGTTTATCATACAAAACACAATGATGGACAAAATAACTGTCACCAGTAATAAATCTTAAGGCTGAGTGATAAACAGTATCTAATGATTTTAGGGTGGAAGCAGATGCATGGCGATAAATAACATCACCGTAATCCAGGACTGACAGGAAGACTGCCTCAATTACCCGCTTCCTGCAGGACATAGGAAAGCTGTCTCTATTTCTATAAAAATACCCTATTTTCTGACGCAGCTTGGTAATAAGCATGGCAATATGAAACTTAAAAAGTTTTTGGTCCAGCCAAATACCAAGATATTTATACTCTGAGACCCTCTCAATGTTATGACCGTCCAGGGTCGTAATACACAGTGGTATGTTGATATCAACGTCACTACGAGAGAACAGCATAAATTTAGTCTTGTTTGGATTCAGTAGTAATTTCAAGCTGAAGAGAGCATCTTGAAGTGTGTTAAAAGCCATTTGAAGGGTTTCAACAGCAGACTGAGCAGTATCGGCAGAACAGTATAGGACTGTATCATCTGCATAGAGATGAGCATTACAGCCTGTTATAGAGGTTGTAACATTGTTAATAAAAATTGAAAACAAAATTGGACCCAGAATGGAACCTTGAGGAACCCCTTTTGCCAGTGGCAGGAATTTAGAGCGATTTTTACCCAGGATTACAGATTGTTGTCTATGAGACAAATAATCACAAAACCAATTACAGGCATTCAAATCAAAACCAATATCATATACACTATATTACCAAAAGTATTCGCTCACCCATTCAAATGATCAGAATCAGGTGTCCTAATCACTTGGCCTGGCCACAGGTGTATAAAATCAAGCACTCAGGCATGCAGACTGTGAAACAAGACATTTGTGAAAGAATGGGCCGCTCTCAGGAGCTCAGTGAATTCCAGCGTGGAACTGTCATAGGATGCCACCTGTGCAACAAATCCAGTCGTGAAATTTCCACGCTCCTAAATATTCCACAGTCAACTGTCAGCTCTATTATAACAAAATGGAAGCGTTTGGGAACAACAGCAACTCAGCCACGAAGCGCATAGTGCAAAGAGGTCGCCGACTTTCTGCACAGTCAATCGCTACAGAGCTACAAACTTCATGTGACCTTCAGATTAGCCCAAGTACAGTACGCAGAGAGCTTCATGGAATGGGTTTCCATGGCCGAGCAGCTGCAGCCAAGCCACACATCACCAAGTGCAATGCAAAGCGTCGGATGCAATGGTGTAAAGCACGCCGCCACTGGCCTCTAGAGCAGTGGAGACGCGTTCTCTGGAGTGATGAATCACGCTTTTCCATCTGGCAATCTGATGGACGAGTCTGGGTTTGGAGGTTGCCAGGAGAACGGTACATTTCAGACTGCATTGTGCCGACTGTGAAATTTGGTGGAGGAGGAATTATGGTGTGGGGTTGTTTTTCAGGAGCTGGGCTTGGCCCCTTAGTTCCAGTGAAAGGAACTTTGAATGCTTCAGGATACCAAAACATTTTGGACAATTCCATGCTCCCAACTTTGTGGGAACAGTTTGGAGCGGGCCCCTTCCTCTTCCAACATGACTGTGCACCAGTGCACAAAGCAAGGTCCATAAAGACATGGATGACAGAGTCTGTTGTGGATGAACTTGACTGGCCTGCACAGAGTCCTGACCTGAACCCGATAGAACACCTTTGGGATGAATTAGAGCGGAGACTGAGAGCCAGGCCTTCTCGACCAACATCAGTGTGTGACCTCACCAATGCGCTTTTGGAAGAATGGTCAAAAATTCCTATAAACACTCTCCTCAACCTTGTGGACAGTCTTCCCAGAAGAGTTGAAGCTGTAATAGCTGCAAAAGGTGGACCGACATCATATTGAACTCTATGGGTTAGGAATGGGATGGCACTTCAGTTCATAGTATGAGTAAAGGCAGGTGAGCGAATACTTTTGGTAATATAGTGTATATATATATATACACTACTCACAAAAAGTTAGGGATATTCGGCTTTCGGGTGAAATTTCAGGATGAACCTAAAATGCATTATAACCTTATAACCTTTACAGGTGAACTTAATGTGACTTTCTGTAAACTTTTGAATTCACATGTCCAACTGTTCAATGTTTCAGTACTTTTTGCACAAGTTGCTGTTCTCTAACAAGGAGTTTAACAGCAAAATTCACACCAGGGGCTCTAGTTTCGCAGACCAGGCGAGGCGGGGGCGTAGCGCAGATGCGCTTCGCCAACTGGGTGTGGCCAGGCGGATTTTCCAAGTTTGGCACGCCGTTCTCGGTGGCGCAAGTTCTCCGCCGTCCCTCCTACCGGCGGAGGGGAGGAGAGAAGGCATGGAGTGGGTTTGACACAGCCGATTCACATGTAACCAATCAAATGAGCCCCTGTCCTTGCCTTTAAAATGCGCTGCGTGAAGGCGTAATGAAAGTTTACACAGCTGACATGGAGGTCTATTGCCGCAGGCGGAGCGGAGCTCAGGAGACAGGCGCGGAGCGGAGACCGGCGAGCAGTGCGGATACGTCACCAAAACCTCACAGGCAGGCTTCCGGAATGTCAGGCACATGAACAATGCAATAAATACCGAAAAAAACACTATTCAATGCTACGATCACAATCAGCACATACATATATCTCCATATCAACTGTCCCGTCACAACTGATGTCAGATCAAAGGAGATTGGCACCGTTTATGCTGATTGTGAGGTTTTGGTAATGTGCGCCAGCCAGCCAAACTTCCACTGCGCCAGCTCCGCTCTGCCTTGCGCTGAAAGTAGACGTGGTTTCAGATGGCGAGCTTTTGGCGCACCTCGGCGAAGCCTTTTGGCACGAAACTGTCACTGCACCAAGCCGAATCTGTCGGCACCTCCCCCCGCTGCGCCGGCACTCCCATCTCGGCGAACCTCCGCCTGCGAAACTTGGACACTGTCCGCCTCTGCCGTTTCGCCGGTCGAAACTAGCTCTGCGCGGGGTTCGCCTCAATGCGCCACCCCGCGCTGCGCCGGGAAACTAGAGCCCCAGGTGTTTGATGCTCCAGCTCATCAAGGTCGTATCATTAGGGAACGGCTGCTGGAGACTGGGGTACCTCAAATGGAGTGGCCTGCACTTTCTTAGACCTGAATCCCATAGAAAATCTATGGGATCAGCTGAGTCGCCGTGTAGAGGCTCGGAGCTCTGTACCCCAGAACCTCAATGTCCTGAGGGTCGCCCTTCAAGAAGAGTGGGATGCCATGCCTCAGCAGACAATAAGTCGACTTGTGAACAGCATGAGACGTTGTTGTCAAGCTGTAATTGATGCTCAAGGGCACATGACAAGTTATTGACACTGACTTTTTTTGTTGTGGTATATCCACCACTGTTGTTGGCTTTTGTTTCAAGAAATTGTTTGAGATGAGGAAATCACCAGTGTATGCTTCTACTTAAATGCCCTACTTTCATGATATAATATCACTGTAGCGTGAACTTTTTATATTTTCCATAAATTTCACCCAAAAGCCAAATATCCTTAACTTTTTGTGAGTAGTGTATATATATATATATATATATATACACACACACATACGCAATACAACAATGATAATAAAAAAGTAATAATAATAATAATAATAATAACAACAGCAATAATAACAATAGTGATAATTATACCAATCATAATCATAGTCGTAGTAATAACGCTAGTAGTTATAATATAATAATGATAATAATAATAATAATGACAGTTACAATAACTACATTCAATTGATTGATAGCAATATTAACTTACACATAATATAGTTATAACCATAATTAGCATCAATTTTATGTTAACCAAAGATAGTCCTAATAATAACAAGAAAAAACAAAATAAATAAATTAATTAATGAATGAATGAGAAAAAAAAGAGAGAGAAAAAAAACTGAAGTTTCTATCCCTAAAGATCTTGTATGCTATATGATACAGCAATATCTCAAAAATCAAGGAAAAGGAAAATAAATATGCAATAAATAAGAAAAATAAAATAAATAAAGAACAAATAAAACAAAGAAGTTTGTATTTGTATATTAGAATAAATAAGTGGAGAATGGTTTGGTTTGTTGAATTATGTGTGTGTTGTGATGTATGGCTGGGATCATGTACGTGGCATTAATGGTTGAGTTTTTTTATATATATAGTTTTGCTTCAAAGTGGGTTATGAATTGGTTCCATGTTTCACTAAAAGCTGATATATTGTTATGTTTGTTAGCTGTAGTTCTTTCTATTGAAATGTATTCTGTGAGTAAGCTGGTCCAGTGATTGATATGACAAGATGTTTTTGATTTCCAATTTTGAAAGATTATTTTCTTGGCGATAGCTAGAGAGATGAGCAGCGGGTTTTGGTGTTTTGGCTAAAGAGTTATTTCTGTAATGTCTCCCAGTAGGCAGAGTGATGGGGACAATGGGATTCTGCATCCCAAGATAATGGAAAGTGTTTCAGTTATTGTCGTCCAGAAGGAGCGAACCGGTTGGCAGACCCAAGTGGCATGAAAGTAATTTTCTGTGATACCCAGAGTGCATTGTGTACAGGTGTCTGTGTTAGCTAATCCCATTTTTAACATTTGAGCTTGGGTAATGTGAGTTCTATGGACAGTTTTGTATTGTATGAGTTGCAAATTGGAATTAGTGGTCATAGAAAAGATGTTGTTATTGATATTGATCCAGAAGTTGGGGTTGGGAGATAGACTCAGGTCCCTCTCCCATTTTGTGGATGGGAGTGTTATTTGGGCATCTGATATTAATATGAGTTTGTATAATTTGGGGACTATTTTTTTTGAATTAGTAATTTTCATAATTTCTGTGCTTAGTTCAGATGGTTGTAGCGTGTTGTTGGATATGTTGATTTTGTCAGAGTTGAGGAGATTGTGTTATTGTTACAGTAGTCTAGTTTCTTGATTGATTGTGGAAGGAAGGGAAGGTCTGCAACTGAGGTCGGTTTACATTGATTTTGTTCTAATTCTAACCAGGAGTTATTGTAATTGTGCTTTTTGGTCCATTTGAATAGATACTGTAATTGGTTAGATAGAAAGTAATAATAAAAGTTTGGTACTTCAAGACCGCCTTGTGATTTTCCATTCTGTAGAGTTGAGAGTGTAATTCTGGGTTTCTTGTTTTTCCAGTAAAATTTAGTTGTTAGTGAGTTGAGAGTCTGGAACCATTTATCGGTGGGGGTGATGGGGAGTACTGAAAATAAATAGCTAATCTGTGGTAGTGTTTTCATTTTAACTGTTGCAATGCATCCTATGCGGTTAAGTGGAAGTTTTGTCCAGCGCTTGAAATCCTCTTCTGTTTTTTTTTTAATAGAGGGGTATAGTTGAGGTTGAAAAGCTCTGACAGCCTGGGGGAGATATTTATGCCCAAGTTTTTTATGTTGCCGATGTGAAGTGGGAGGGGGGAATCTTGGGCTGCAGAATCTCAAGCGTCTTCTAATAGTGGTAGGATGGTTGATTTATTCCTGTTTATGGTGTAATGAGAAATTTTGGAAAAGTTATTAATGATATTAAAGGTTTCCTGTAGTGATATGGATGGATTCTGTAGGTATAAAAGTAAATCATCTGCATATAGGCTGAGTTTGTGTTCTGAGTTTATGTCTTTGATTCCTTCAGTGTTATTATTCTGTCGTATTGGTGCTGCAAGTGGTTCGATAAAAATGGCAAATAAAGATGGAGAGAGTGGGCATCCTTGTCTGATTCCTTGATGTAGTGTGAAACTTGGTGAGGTGATCCCTTAGTTCAGGGACTAAGGGTGGAAATTAGCTCTAGGGCTATAGCCTTGTACAGTGCATCTCTCCCTTTCGGGTTAATGTCCCCTGTACCTTGTCCCTGTTTTCAAAAAATAAATAAATCAAATCAAATCAAATTTGTGGTTATTGTGGCCCGGGGTGAGGTGTAAAGTGTTCTTATCCAGTGGATGAACGACTCTCCAAAACCAAATTTGCGTAGGGTGGTGAAAAGAAATGTCCAGTTTACTTGATCAAAAGCCTTTTCTGCGTCTGGTGATACAATAATAGTTTTATTTTGTTGTTGTTGTGATATATTAATTAAATTAAAGACTCTCCGCATGTTGTCTGAGATATGTCTATTTTTGTCTGTCTGCCTGTCTGGTCGGGGTGGATTAACATAGGAGTGACTGTCTCTATTCGTGTTGCTAATGTTTTGGTGATTATTTTTAAATCGGTATTGATTAAGGAGAGTGGACGGTAGCTGGAGGGGTAGGTTGGATCTTTATTGGGTTTTAATAGAAGTGACATTACAGCAGTATTCATATGTGTGGGTATGTTAGAGGTGGCTTTAATTTCTGTTGTGACTCTGTAGAATAGTTGTGATAAGATATCCCAGAAGTGTTTATAATACTCTGCTGGTAATCCATCTGGGCCAGGTGATTTATTGTTAGGCATGGTGTTTAGGGATTTCGTGAGTTCTTCTATGGTAATGGGTGCATCTAAAGTATTAGCTTGGTCTGTTGATAATGTTGGCAGATTCAGGTTTTTCAGAAAGGTGTCTATTTCCGATTGATTAGGGTCCTGTTCTGAGGAATATAGTTTACTGTAGAACTCTTGGAATATATTATTGATGTCCTTTGGATTTGGGGTGATTGTGCCTGCTGAGTTACGGATGGATGGGATAATTGCTTTCTCTTTTTTGTGTTGTAGTAGGTTTGCTAGATATTTACTTGATTTATTACTGTAGTGAATTTTTTCATATTTGAGCTGGTGGATAATGAATTGTGTTTTGTTGTGTATAATAGTTTCCATTTGGGTTTTAAGTTGGCTTAATTCTTTCTGTATTTTTTCACTAGGGTTATTAGAGTATTGAATTGTTAATTGTTTGATCTTTTGTTCTAAAGTATTTTCAAATTGTTGTTTTTTCCTGTATGATGAGTATGATATGATTTTATCTGTCATTACTGCTTTGCCTGTTTGCCATAGAACACCATTTTTTTTCTAATTATCAGGTAATTTTCTTGTAATGTTTTATTGATCATTGGCTAACAGATTTACCTCCCATGATTACCACAGGATCCATTTGTTCAGGCTTTGTACAGACAGACAGACAGCTCAAATACATTTTTTTTGTAGATTCAATCTGAGTTTTCCAGGCCGTTTCATTGCATTTTTTCCTTGTAGGAGGTCAGACTCTTGACTTTCGGGCATCTCTGGAACACAACATTAGTCAGCATGCACTTGCCTGCCGTTACAGCGACAACCAGTCCAATGCTGTGGTGACAGCACATGATTATACTGTCTAAACACACAAATCTGATCTGGCCACTTGTGAATTACAATGTGGACAGTCAGCAAGAAAACAAATCAGATTTTCCTCCTGTCTGAACAGGCTCTGTGGCTCTTTGTCTCATCTACTTACTGATAAATAGAGGGTTCTGGAAGAAGGTTAATAGAGTTCAGGTATTGGTCACCCTTCTCAATAAAACACAAGTTATGCAAGTGCTGTCCATGCTGTGGAAGAGACCCCACCGACTTGCTCAAGGCTTTGGCTTTTTATCAAATACACAGACGAGGGACAAACTTCTCACTCCTTACTGACTTTACTCGGTTACATTTACTGCCAGAAATATCTTACTGTTTCCTTCAGTGTCAGCACAAACACTCCAGCACTATACAGGAAGTTGCCCAGAAGAGAAAGTAGGTCCATCATTTTTCACTAAAATAACACTGATATGACAGAACCTGACCTGAACCTGAGTGTAAGTTTTTGTCGGACCTGGTCCAACCCGACAGGTCCTGATGGATCCCGATGGGCTCAGGTAAGGTGCACACTGTAGTGCAGATGGGTTTTCATCAAATTAGCCGAAATTTATTTAAAATTCCAGTGGAGATCCCAAGGTTTCCAAAGACACCAAATATGTTAATTCCACGGAAATGTGTATAAAGGACATGTAGATATTTTCTATTTGATATGTTGCAGCCATAAACTGATGAAGTCTTGACCTTGAATATTTCTCGCAATAAAAGTGTGATGGAACTTACATGAACCGCTGGATGGGTATGGATGGGACACTGTCATTCAATATGAAAAAAAAAAAAAATCTAACTGAAGTTGCTTAATAGAAAGTTTAAGAGAGTTAAACGTTAAACGTCCAGTATTGTTGGCTTTCACTCATATACTCATATGTTCATATATTTGAAGGAGATTTAGAGGAGAGGATTTCCATATACATTGGAAATGGACCTGAAACATTTTTCTGCCACACAAATAAATGTACTTAACCTTTTTCAAGTTCAGCTCTTTCTTGAATCTGAATTGAATTACAGCTTCCTTGCCCCGGGCTGTACACATCCTGTGTCGCCCAACCCCACCCCCAATCTCCTCTTCAGCTATTTTAGTGCTCTTCTCAAGGTGAGGGATCTCATCCTATGAATGTAAATTACGTAAAATCTCCCATTTGGTGAAACATTCCTTCAGTACAATGGCTATGTACATTTTTAGCTTGGCTGGACCCAATGGGAATGGAACCCCTAACCCTGGAAGTGTCACTGCTGTGCACAATATATTCAGTTATATACAGATTTCACCAAATGCACTACAAAAGAACTTGAATCATTTTGACAAAGCGATGGATAAATGAAGTGAGATAAAATGTTCATGATGGAATTAAGAGCCCACAACATATTTAAGAACAAATAATGACTTTTAAGAGAATACCTCACCCATGATTTCTGTATTAAGTTGTATCCTCTGGTGCGGCAAGCCATTTTGCAAACCATGTGGGGGTACTAAAGATTTAACAACATTTAATCAATGTCAAGTCATCAAAACCCAACAGTGCTGCTGCTTTTAGGAAAACTAATGTGGACGACTTTATTACAGTGATGGAATACTGGTGTGAAGAATGTTTGAAGTCTCTGAAAGTTCATTTTCATATCGGAGTGGAATGAATGGAAACCAACGGCTGGATAAAAGAGAGGAAAGATTATACCAGGGTTCTAATATACGACAGCTGGCTTTGGGAAAAGACTAGCAGAAACATGAAGTTTTTACATTTAGTAGATAGTAGGCTAAACATGCAGAATCACTGGTACGGTCATGTAAGGACCTGCAGACACCCTGCAAATCCCTACAGCATGTGGCACTGAATGGAAGCTAAACATGAAATTATTTGTGCTGCATTCACTTGTGCACAATTGATCATCCATTTATAGGTAACCTTTCGAGCCACAGATTAGAGAGGAAAATAATGGGCAAAGGTTCAAGACTGAAGGCCTTCTGTCAGCTATAACACACCCTTGCCGCATTATAGTTCCCAGTACGATGAGGCTGTATATCAGCCTGCTTTGGAGCAGTGAGCACCAACAGCAGCCTTCTTACATCTTGACCAAAGACATACAGTAGTTATTTATTTATTTAACCCCCCCTCCCCCAAAAGAATCATTGGGAGTGTAATATCCATTTGTCATCACAGAAGCAGGTTGGTATAAGGGGTTCAGTCATGCCCAAGGACACGTCGGCAGGGGCATGTCGCAATGACTGAGTCTCTGAAGGTCTCTAAACACCGAGCTGGCCCTGCCACTGATCACTGTTAGCGCAGTGCAATTTTGCCAGGAATTACCTTCCACCATTCATAAAAATGCATAAGAATCTCTCCCTTATTCTCTCTCTTTTTCCGTCTCTCTCCGTTGACTGTATTGTGCTTATTGGGCATTATCCTAATGATGGATTAGGAGCGTGGCCTTTTTCTCAAAGGCACAGATTGTGTGCGCGAATGATTTATACAAGGACAGCTGGATAAGGATGTCCAAGCTTTCTCTCTCTCTCTCTCTCTCTCTCTCTCTCTCTCTCTCTCTCTCTCTCTCTCTCATGCTCTCTCTCTGTAAATGGTACGCCCTATGGGACCAAAATGTGAGGAGGTGAAATGAGCTCACTGCAGTTTAAGATTATACAAAATAAGGCTGTTGGAAAATATCAAGACTAAATTAGTTTACATGAAGCTGTACTGTTGCCAACAGGGAAATTTTACTCTTGTAGCATCAAGTAATAATGGGATCAAGAAGAACGAGTTATGAATAAGAATAGAGAAAATAGTACTTATATAAGCATACACTTCCTGCACTCACATATAATAAATAGAGAGGTGCATTGTGAATGGAAAGAGGGGCATGTTGTTGCATTTTGAGAAACTGCACATCTTCCAGAAAAATCCACTCTCACTTTAGATGTGGGTAAAATGCAGAATTGTGCAAATTTACTAGGCAGAGGAACCCTATGCGCAGAAAAAAAAAGAAAAGAAAATGTGTGTATATTAAAATCAGCATGTTATATAAGTCTGTTGCTGTAGTTCTGTCTTGTTGTTGTTTTTATTTGTCTCGTTTTGGTCGGTTTTGTTTTGTTCTTTGACTTTGCAAACCTTTCAGGTAAATGAAACATCAAACCTTATAATGTTCTGGTCTTGTAATTTAAAAACAACAACAACAACAACAACAACAACAATAATAATAATGCTACAATACTAAATGATCCATTCCTGCAGTATAGCCACCCACACTCAAATGTCTGCCTTTTATTCTGAGAGAAACTTCAAGTCAATTCAAGTCACATTTATTATAAAGTATTCATAAGGTGGCAACCCTTTTGTTCTTTTTACTTTTTTTCATTTGTCTCCTTTTCCATTTCACTTTTTAATCCCTTATTAAAAAATCACCTTGGGATGATCCAGTAAATTTAAAGAGAAAAGCCTAACAGAAGTGCCTATATTGTTCCTATCATAAATGGCAATTTAGAATTAGAAACAAATTCAAGCTGCCAACGAGTTGAATGCCTTATCTTTGTTCCCACAGTAGCCAATAACCTAGTAGACCAGCTGCCCTTTAGTCCATGTGGGGTGGAAATCGCAGTGACTTTCCTGAGAAATATTATGCACACCTCAGTGTCAATGTCAGCTCACTTTCTTTCAGAGATGTGCCTGAGGACAAAATTGGAGGAATGCTTGAGAAACTGGAAATAGCTCGGTGACATCAGAGCAAAGTTCTTGTGGGATGTAGCACATTACAAATGTAGTCAGTCTTTCCCTAGAACAAATAGATTGTTGTCAGAAAAAAAAAATACCAAGGGAAACTATGTGGCACTGAGGGCCTGGAGCTTCAGGAGGCCTTTGTCACTGCCAGTCACAGTGTATTGTTAAATATGTTTGAGGCCTCATGGCGTGTTCAGACCAACTGCAAGTTTCATGTCATAGACTTGCACGAATGCTGCTGCAATTTTTTCACTTTATTTGAAAAATTTTAACTCACACAATTATATGAATGATGTGAATTTCGTGTTTTTGTGTCATTCATGAAACAGAAATTCACCTCAGTCAGATCACCTGGTACAAATTTGTGTCTGTTTTTGCATGAGCTGCCTCCTCCTCGCCTGAACTGTGTCTGGGTAATTAACTGTAATATTTATATACAAATATGTTGGAATGCTTAAGTTTCAAATTGTTCTTGTCATTCAGAGAACATAAATGCCAACATCAGATGTCACTGTGGCTTTAACTGAAGCCTGAGCAAATCCACTTAATTTCTCTGAAAAATAATGGCGAAAGGACTATTAGCAAATTAGAAAAAATAAATAAATACAATAAAATAAAAATACATTAAAACATAAATAATAATAATAATGATAATAATAACAATAATAATAATAATAAAACCCCACTGGAATACTAGAGAAAAGAAAAAAACAAAACAGAAATAAATAAAAGAAATAAGAAATAATGAACTACATTAATTATTATTATAATTATATATTTAAATCAGCCCAAAAATTCCAAATAAAAATAAAACATAATAAAAATTAAATCAGTGAATTGAATTGAAGTGAATTTGTGCACTACAGCCTCCATGGCAGAAAACAGGTGTTTATGTAACAGATACCTACAATTTTTTAACATTTCTTTTCGTAGTAATATACATGTACACAAACAACGAAACAAACAAGAAATAAATGAATTAGTTGAATTAATTTAGACCAGAAGCTTGTTTTCTGGTTTATGACAACACTTGGGGCTCTAGTTTCCCAGCGCAGCGCAGGGTGGTGCAGTGAGGTGAACCCCGCGCAGAGCTAGTTTCGACCAGCGCAACCTGTGGGGCGCACAGTTTGCTAGTTTGGCAGACCGAGGTCTGAGGCTGCGCTGCGCCCCCGCCTCACCTGGTGTGAAACTAGAGCCCTTGGTATTAACAACAACGTCTGAAGTATTGCGTTAGCTGAGCATTGTGGGAATACCTGCCTGTTCACTAACGTCTGATGATCCTGTCTGTCCTCAAAGCTGTGGTTCGTGGTCCTTCAAGTCACCGCCTCTGTGAAACCAGCTGGGCTGTTTGCAAATGATCCAGCATTTCACCTGCACTTGTACACTTGGAGATCTGGCTGCTGATCTTTGACAGGGTCATTTATAATTAATACAACGTTAAATTGCTATAGAGGCTTTGCAGTTACACCATCAGTCTCTAACATTTGTTATTTACCTGTGCTTTTATTTCTGCCACCACCCCACATGTCATGGTGATTTAGTGGGGAACACTACATACCTTACTCCATTGAACAAAGGAGCGCCCCATGCCATAAGAATAGGTAAGAGGTGCTATTGATTTATTCCCATACCTCCCAACACCTTGCCTTGTGCTGTGCTCCAAGCGGAGAACGCTACATTCTCCCTCGCTAATGCACTTGACCCCATGTTTGACACCTTCTAATGCACAGCAGCCTGC
The DNA here is from genome assembly GCF_902150065.1 of Myripristis murdjan. Taxonomy (NCBI): domain Eukaryota; kingdom Metazoa; phylum Chordata; class Actinopteri; order Holocentriformes; family Holocentridae; genus Myripristis; species Myripristis murdjan. Next base: position 8,323,888 of record NC_043994.1, read on the forward strand.
ATTGTTCAAGGTCAGGACCAGAAGTTAAGGCCAGAGATCCTATGAAAGAGCAGTGATTGAATGCACTGAATTACATTAGCATTTATTTTTCCAAGGAGGAGTTTTGTCGAGCCTGTGCGGAGGCCTGAATTGCTCTCGTGGAGCTGCTCAGACTCTCCCAGCACAAGTATTTGTGAATGCACGAATATGAATCAGGCCGTTGATAACAGAGCGTGGAGCATGGAGATTATCTTGAGATAAGTGAAGCTGTAAAAAAAAGTGGAGTTGTAATATTTCCATTTATGGAATATATGTCCATATTGTCATACTGTATATGTTTAACATGTATTAGTTTACATGGAACTGCATTGATGCCAATAGGGAAGGCAAGCAATAATGGGATCAAGAGGAGCAGGTTATGAATAAAAATAGAGAAAATAGAAATAAGATATAAACATACACTTCCTGCACTAACATATAATAAATAGAGAGGTGCACTGTGAATGAAAAGAGGGGCATGTTGCTGCATTTTGAGAAACTGCACACCTTCCAGAAAAATCCACTTTGACTTTACAGATGTGGCTAAAATGTATTACATATACATGTGTCTTCCACATGTATTTTTAATATGGTTTCATATATACATGTTCATATATTTGATTTTTTTTGGACGGGTTGTAGTTGTTTTTAGTCATCTTAATGGAGAAGTGTGTGTAACTAGATGGCACAGGGTGTAGCAGAAAGATTTAAGAAAGGTGCTAAAGATCATTAAGATTACATTTTAAACATTTAGCTGACATTCACTGACATTGTTGGCTGACATTTAGCTGGATGAGTAAATTTAAAGTGACTTGCCAACACGAGGCAAGCCCTTCCATAAGTACACAAGGCAATGCCAACCTGCATAACTTAATGGACAGAGCACCGCACCGACAACCCTGCACATAAACAAAACTTTCTGAAGCTATTATTACTAAATGTGGGTTTTATTGTGTCTTACTGTACTTAGTTTGCTCTCTGTGAACAGCAATATTGAAGATTTCAATATGTGAATATTTTACCATTTTAATACTTTCATTGACAAAATCCCTCCAATGGACAGGTGATGCAAATCAGTACTGTTATGATACTTATGATACTACTGGATAACTTTTTAAATTGTATATGTATATTTTATGTGGCCCTACAAAACAAACAAGAAATAAATAAATAGAAATAATGATGATGATGATGATGATGATGATAATGTAGTCTACCTAAGAGGATATTACTTTTATTTTTAAATTTAATTTTAATTTCGTAATTACAATTGCAGATTGATTTCATTTATAGTTGTTTTCACTGTGTCTACTTTTCTGTTCCATTTCAGTTGTGTCCATTTTAGCTGTCGTCACAGTTTGGGTTTTAGTTTATTTTAATAAGCTACACTGGTGTTATAAGGCTCATGGGATAAAACTTTCATTGCATATATTAATGTTTCTAATGATGTTACAAATGCTGATAATATAAAAGTGCAGTACACTTCAACAAACAGGTAAATAATAGCATCCTGGTCAAGGGCTCAGAGCCTGACAGATACAAATGGCTACAGCTGATGTTGAGGCAACCAATGAGAGTGATCTAGTACCAAAACAATCTTCTTGAAATTTGACAAAGTCTGTGGGTCATAATATATGCTGTTTGACAGATGCTGCCAGCCAGGGCTGGAACACTTGAGTCTGGTCTCCAGACCATTTTACTGGCAGCTTGGACTTTTTTTGTCTTGTGCCTACTTTAGCTCAGATTTGTCTTGATCTATTCAGCTACAGGATGTCCATTCTCTGTTTCCTGCCAAACCTTTCTCCACCTGGTCTGCTTTTGGTAGTATTTTCTCCCTAGCACCACAGTTTATGGTTTTAGATTTGTTTATAGTATGCGATGGTCCTCAATCTCTGAGATGAAATCTGATGAATAGGCAGGCCCAAGCAGGAGGAAAATCCCTTTCGCTTTCTCATCTGTCTTTTGCACTCGAGGTCCTCAGCTCACAATTACTGCTACCATATAAACACTCATGGTTACGTGCTAAGGCTTTCTCTCAGCCGCTAGCCGTCTTTCCACTGTTGTGCCACTGCGAGCTAGAGCTATCTTCCAGCCAGACAGTGTCAGTGGCCCTCTGCCTCCAGCTGTGAGAGCAAAAACCATTTGCATTTCCACTGTTGTGCCAATAGCCCTGCAGTCTTGTCCCATTCCATGCACACAAGTGGGAAGTAGGAAGTGAGTGAGTGGTTAAAGTCTTAAAGTCTTTAAAAATTATAATATGGAACAATTTGCTTGGTCAAATGTGCAAATCACCATTACACAGCACTGGAGATTCACAAGTGTTGCTGATCTATACAAGTCAATCAGTGTTATTGTGACAGCTGCTGAGATGTTGAGCTGTCAAAATAGTTAATCCAACCCATTTGCTTTGTTTTGTTTTAAACATCCTCTCCTCTGGTCCCCAAACTACACACATAGCCAGGCTGATGTTGGCTGTATGAGTCTGGTGTTAGCGGGCTAACATGCACATTTCTAGCTGTTTAATCCGTTTTGAATCACATTACCATAGAGCAGGGGTGTCAAACTGGTGCCATGGAGGGCCGAGAGGCTGCAGGTTTTCATTCCAACCGAAAACTCCACCAGGTGATTTCACTGATTAGTTCCTTCTCTCTGCTTGAAGGTGGAGTAATCAGTGAAATCACCTGGTGGAGTTTTCGGTTGGAATGAAAACCTGCAGCTTCTCGGCCCTCCATGGCACCAGTTTGACACCCCTGCCATAGAGCATCCAGGGAACCAGTGATCAGCGTTTACATTTGTTGTTCAGGTCAGTAACGTGTGATGTGTAGCTTAGCTGGCCTTCAATAGCTCACATCACTACTGCCTTCACTTTTAGTTTCAACCTCTGTGATTGTTTCAAGAAGATTCAAGATTCAATAGATTTATTGCCATGTCAACAAGTTGATAGGAATTTGTCCTGGTAGACTCTCCGACATAAATATCATAAACAAGCACAGTACAGCAGCACATCATGTACAAAAAGACGAGCATAAACACAGACAGACAGTAAACAATAAGCAATACCCAGCGGCATTGAAAGTGCATGCAGTTATGTTAAAGTGCTACTTACACTGTAACCTGTATATGGGTAATTCTTCAATTTGGGTAACTTTTCAGTCCCTGGCCTAAAATTTCATGAAAAAAATTAAAATCATATTAGGTTTTGTCACATTTGCTAAGTAGCAATAAAATTAACCCTGAACTTTTTTTATTGTCTCTTTGTCATGTATTTTTATACTTTTTTAAATGTGTTTTATGTCAAATTTTCAGTGCTTTGGCCATGTCCCCAGCCCAGAGTGTGGTACTTCAACTATGTTATAAAGTGAAAAAAAGTTTAAAAATAACTAAATTTTTACATTATACTTCTTCAAAACAAGTTGAATAAATAAATTTCACATAGATATTTCATTTTAATGTGCCATATGTGGGTTTTCTCAAACAAAATATGGCTGTCCCTAAGTACTGTGGTCATTACCATCACTTTGAACAAATCACAGAATAATAAAGTTTTTCCAAAATCAGTTCACTTCACTCATCTGCATATGTGAAGAGGCAGATGAGCACATGGCTGTCAAGAGGAAAGTTTGACATTTTGATCATCAGAAATGTAAGTAAATTCAAGATTTATATAGGGTGACAGGAGAGTATGTTTATTACACGTCATTACCAAATAAGCTTCAATGTTGTTATTTTAGTGTAGTTTTATGAAAATTTGCTCTGTTTGTGTGTAACTAGAGTGCATTTTATGCTAGCTGTTGGGTTAGCCTTGCCAAGTCATACAATGAGCTATTTTTTACCAGGAAAGTAAGAAATGTCATTACCATCACACGTCATTACCACCACACAATAAGCTGTGATGGTAAAGACAAACTGTGGTGGTAATGACATTTCTTTTTTTTTCTTGCCTCATACTCAATGATTTTTCCTTATTTAATGGAGATAACTGAATAAAGATAAAATTCACAGATATACAGTACAGGCCAAAAGTTTGGACACACCTCATTCAATGCGTTTTATTTTCATGACTATTTACATTGTAGATTCTCACTGAAGGAATCAAAACTATGAATGAACACATGGAGTTATGTACTTAACAAAAAAAGGTGAAATAACTGAAAACATGTTTTATATTTTAGTTTCTTCAAAATAGCCACCCTTTGCTCTGATTACTGCTTTGCACACTCTTGGCATTCTCTCGATGAGCTTCAAGAGGTAGTCACCTGAAATGGTTCAATTTTGAATAAATCCCCAACAGTGTCACCAGCAAAACACCCCCACACCATCACACCTCCTCCTCCATGCTTCACAGTGGGAACCAGGCATGTGGAATCCATCCGTTCACCTTTTCTGCGTCTCACAAAGACACGGCGGTTGGAACCAAAGATCTCAAATTTGGACTCATCAGACCAAAACACAGATTTCCACTGGTCTAATGTCCATTCCTTGTGTTTCTTGGCCCAAACAAATCTCTTCTGCTTGTTGCCTCTCCTTAGCAGTGGTTTCCTAGCAGCTATTTGGCCATGAAGGCCTGATTTGCGCAGTCTCCTCTTAACAGTTGTTCTAGAGATGGGTCTGCTGCTAGAACTCTGTGTGGCATTTATCTGGTCTCTGATCTGAGCTGCTGTTAACTTGCGATTTCTGAGGCTGGTGACTCGGATGAACTTGTCCTCAGAAGCAGAGGTGACTCTTGGTCTTCCTTTCCTGGGTCGGTTCTCATGTGTGCCAGTTTCGTTGTAGCGCTTGATGGTTTTTGCGACTCCACTTGGGGACACATTTAAAGTTTTTGCAATTTTCCGGACTGACTGACCTTCATTTCTTAAAGTAATGATGGCCACTCGTTTTTCTTTAGTTAGCTGATTGGTTCTTGCCATAACATGAATTTTAACAGTTGTCCAATAGGGCTGTCGGCTGTGTAGTAACCTGACTTCTGCACAACACAACTGATGGTCCCAACCCCATTGATAAAGCAAGAAATTCCACTAATTAACCCTGATAAGGCACACCTGTGAAGTGAAAACCATTTCAGGTGACTACCTCTTGAAGCTCATCGAGAGAATGCCAAGAGTGTGCAAAGCAGTAATCAGAGCAAAGGGTGGCTATTTTGAAGAAACTAGAATATAAAACATGTTTTCAGTTATTTCACCTTTTTTTGTTAAGTACATAACTCCACATGTGTTCATTCATAGTTTTGATGCCTTCAGTTAGAATCTACAATGTAAATAGTCATGAAAATAAAGAAAATGCATTGAATGAGAAGGTGTGTCCAAACTTTTGGCCTGTACTGTATTATCAATGTCTACTACACATTTTGACTATTTTGACACTGGGGTTTTAGATGCGGTCAATTTGGGCCCTGGCTTCTATAAAACATATGTGTCTGTCTTTGTGTGTGTGTGTGTGTGTGTGTGTGTGTGTGTGTGTGTGTGTGTGTGTGTGATTTTCTGGAGGTTTAACCCCAAGGATAATATGTGTTAACATTTTAAAATAACAGCTGTGTTAAATAACATTATTGAATAACATTTTTCTGCACCAATTCATAAATATTATGTCTGAATATTTTATAAAGGCCTCACGTGTCATTTAAAATAAATTCATACATTTTCTCTTAATAGGCTACAGTTAATTCAACATGGCACCAAAAACAACTGCGCAAAGGTCAAAAACATTAATGTTAACTGTTTTGTAACAAGGTAATAAACATTTTCTATTTCAAAAGGTGGATTTGATTCATTTTTACATTAGCTGTTTGTATCAAATGTCATTACCAAAACATTTTGTCATTACCGCAACACACAGTCATTACCACCACAGCGCATATTTTTTGAGAAAAAACAAATTTATTAAATAATTTCTATATATTTATTTTGTATTTGTGAGAATTTAACATTTTTTCTTAACATTTTATCCAAAAAATACATAAATTATTTATGTTCTGAAAGCATAAATTTAATTGTCAGAGTAGCATCTAACATAATATTGAAATATCAGAACAAACAACTCCTATAAATATGTTTAAAATGAAATAAAAATCATTCTCAGCACAGCTTAGTCAAAATTAATGTTTGAAATTACATGCAATGTTTTAAAAACACCATATTTTCATGTTGTTTTGAAAAATAATTCATTATTTGATGATGTGATGGTAATGACGTTTTGTCCTGACATCTTGGAAAAACCTATAAATATATTAATATATCTGAAATAAATGGTCACAACCATCCACAAGAATGAATTCCTGAGAAAATAAAAGCAATATTCAGATGGATAAAAATATGTTTCTACAAGTTGTATTTTCTTACAATTTAAGAAGTCAAAAGTTCCCTCAATTGAAGAATTACCCATATACATAACCATTAAAGTCAGTGCAAGTTCAGTTGTCTAATAGCCAAAGGTTATGTGCTATCTCTGAAGCTGGAAGTTGAGCACCTAATGCTTCTATATCTCCTGCCTGATGGGAGGAGATTGAAGAGGTAGTGTGCTGGGTGAGAGTGGTCAGCTATGATTTTTTTAGCCTTTTTAATTATTCTTGTGGAAAACAGTGATGAAAGTGAAGGGAGGCTACATCCTATGATCTTTGATGCTCAGCGTACTACCCTTTCCAGCCGAGTCTTGTCCTGAGAGGTTGTGTGACAAAACCGGACAAGCATGGAGAAAGTGAGCACACTTTCAATAGTAGATCTGTAAAAGTGAATCATGGCTGCCTGGCTGACCCTGGACTTTTTGAGCTGCCGCAGGAAATAGAGTCGCTGGTGGGATTTGCTGATCTTAATATTGATGTTGAGATCCCATGATATGGATTCATGGATGGTGGTCCTGAGGAACTGGAAAGAGGTGACCTTCTCTACCTCCTCCCATTGATGGAGAGATCTTCCTAAAGTCAACTACCAATTCTTTGGTTTTTTAGATGACTTGTTGCACATTTGCATGTTTACCTTACTACTTAGGGCTGTTGCTTGACTTGGTATATCTTGTATTTGTTTTAAATCTTTCTAACTTTATGTGCTAATGTAAGTTGTATTGTGGTACAAAATGCAGCCTCTATGAGCCATGCAATAATAAGCTTAGTCTGTAGACATGGACAACAATAGCCACTAGCCACTAGCCACTGGTACGAAAACATCATGCAATTAGGTAGTGTTTATTTAACTGTTACGTTATGGTTTCTAGGGCAACTTGTGACTTTTGATGGGCAGCATCCCCACACTTCCTGCCATCTTTCCAGTCTTATTTAAATGTCATTAGTCTATCAGGCTGAGAGAAAGAAAACAACAATCGTCAGTCATTAGTCATCAATGATGGAGTCCCTTTCATGGCCAGTCACAACATAGTCTAAACAAAATTTCATGAAATGAGGTGAAAAATCTGACATTCTTCAGTGTGTATGAAAAATAAGATGATAGATTCTGCAAAGCGATTATGTCAGTTGATTATGTCATGATAGCACAACCTGAACACACCATTTTCATGTATT